>NW_007386512.1:0-2526 GCF_000475195.1 Diaphorina citri
ATCCGGACACGGGGTGGTCTGTGTTTGGGTCTATTAGACTTCCAGGATAGTATAGGGTAGCGGACTACATTAGACTTTAATACTGAATGAATACGAGAGGGTATGATTGTATGTACATAGAAGTGGTCCTGAGGGTATGATTGTATATCTGCTTCCGGCTTTTCAGCGGCAGGTATCCTAAGGATCCTAAGGATACGGATTAAAGAGGGGTAATAACTCCTGTTACTTGAAATTAGGAATGACCATTGTGTCTTCAAGGGCGCGCGGGTTTTGCGTCGAACTCATCAGGTTCAAGTGCCTCTCAGCATTGTTGGAGAAAAAAAAGCGGGATGAAAGATGAAAGTTATATAGCTTTATCAACTATCTCTGACAGTAGATACAGGCTATCTTTTATTCAATTAGGAATGTTTCTTTGGTTCGCTTTATGAAGCAATCTCGAGAAGATAATATTGTTGGAGAAAAAAAAGCGGGATGAAAGATGAAAGTTATATAGCTTTATCAACTATCTCTGACAGTAGATACAGGCTATCTTTTATTCAATTAGGAATGTTTCTTTGGTTCGCTTTATGAAGCAATCTCGAGAAGATAAAGGAAATGAAGACGAGGTCTACAAAAACCTGGAAAAGAAAACAAATGAAGAGACGGAGAGAAAGTAATATCAATAGAGAAAAAGTAAAACTCCGTGGAGAGATAGGAAAAAGAACAAAGGGCCCATGGCAGACAAAACGGAACGAGAAAATTAAAAAAAGACTTGGGGCCATTTTTGCGACTCATTATAAACATGAAAGACATGATTCCATTTGGAAAACATCGCCGGGTCTATGAAAAACATGGCTGGCGAGAGACATTGTTTGGGATATCATAATTTTCGACCAAGCTGTTTTAAATTGTGTTCCTATGAAATTTGTACGGAGTAAAAAATTGCGACAAAACATAAAACAACGTACGGAGGAGTTATTATATTACAAGTATGTATACAGGATATTTCATATTGTAATTGAAACAGCTCTTCATTATAACGACTGGCATTGGAATTATCGTAATTATGTAGATTCAAGTTGAACCGTTCAACCTGGTACGACCATTACCTTGCGCGCTTGATTATATTTTCAATTCCATGTACCTTATTTCATTCTAACACTTTAGTGTTAAATCCAATTCTAAATTGAATAGCAAATGCATTAACACGCTGTATATTATGCTTGAACATTGTAAACATTTCATGTTGATCAAATATTAACATCACTTTGCCATTGTATACGCCTCGGATTTTTCCTTTTTACTTTTTTTTTCAAGAGAAAAACTGATGTTTGCTCAATTCTTTTTAGTCATCAATTATTTTGGTGCGTATGCGTGAATGAATTTTCCACGGATTACTTGTTAAAGCGAAAACTGGGACATTTATACGATTATCCGTAAATGCATACCTAGTTTCGGTAAATTGAAGGTACTTCCTGGTAGCTACTGCGCTGTTTTAACTTCAAAAGAACGGTTGCCTTAAATTAGTCCGAAACGGTCTGTCAAACCGTCTTACCTGTATACCCAAAAACACAATATGGGGCAATGGCAAATGATTACCATTTTAGTAGGTTGTAGTAGGGAGGAATCTATTTGC
This sequence comes from Diaphorina citri, assembly GCF_000475195.1. Taxonomy (NCBI): domain Eukaryota; kingdom Metazoa; phylum Arthropoda; class Insecta; order Hemiptera; family Psyllidae; genus Diaphorina; species Diaphorina citri. The sequence continues at coordinate 1,616 of NW_007386512.1, forward strand.
TACAACATTACACCGTGAAAGTTACTCAAGGGCCGATGCTGAGTTTCCATTTCCTCTTTTTACTTCCCATCTTTTTTATTATTATTAATTAATAACATAAATATTAAGAGCCCAGAAAATGACGACATGAGAAAACAAACAGGTGTAGAGCATTTTTTTTCTCCATTGTGTACATTTTTTTCTTCTTTTCTTCACTAAGCTTTTATTGTGTTCCCGGGTAGAAGGCGCCTTGCCATCATTACATCCCTTGGCCAGGGTACTGTTTCATCCAATGATATTATTTATAACTTGATCCCCACGTCAGAGTTTTTCAAAATGGGTAGCATCGTTGTTCTCAGTAAAATTCCAATTTGGCTGTCCGAAAATGAAATTTACTATTGAAATTTTGACCTAATGTAGGCAGACTAGGTAGGCAGACTAAATTACCGTGGGAGAGACAGAGAATGAGGGAAAAATGACTTTGTTAAAAAAATAGTATTAAAAGTTTTTTGAAATCAACAAACATCCATTTACCAACTAGAGCAGACGAGTCATAATGGGCCTCATTTTGGACACCTCTGGCTTACGTTCTTCTTACAAAAGGCTTCATCTTTCATCATGTTCCTTGGAAAAGAAAAACGGAGGAGATATCACAAAGGATTAAAAACTTTTTTTTTTTGGCGACATTTTCCTCTCGGTACTTTGTACAGACTTGTAGGTACATGATGGCAAGAGAATATTCCCTTGAGAAATGAGTTCTGTGACAAACTTGTGAATCTTCAAAAAGTGTTTTTCAAGCAGCCTCCAAAGTCAAGTAGGAAAGATTTTTCCATTAATTTAGGAGTTTAGGAGCCTTTTTTTTTAAAGAGGTTTGACAGAGGGAACTGTAACTGCTATGGTCTTATCGTCCCGAAATCGAAGAGAGAAAGAAG
>NW_007386513.1:0-2526 GCF_000475195.1 Diaphorina citri
CTCTGGCGCCGCAGGTCCAACACTTCAATGAGTACGCAGGGTAGTTCCTCTTCTTACAATCTCTCCGGCTATGGCCTCGGGTGTTATAATGCCAACAATGATTTTCATCCTTCTCGTTCCGCCGGTCTGATGAAGAGTGGTGGGCCGCCTCGTCGGAAAATGTCACTCGTCGAACTGGAAGGGCGGTGCGGGATGCCTATGTGCTGGGCGCCCTCATCACACCCCATACACTCTATCCTATACACATGTCCGTTGAGCAGCTTCATTTGTCGTGTCCATAGGTTCATGAGAACCAACACTTCCCCCGATACGAAACACACGTCATCACGCTGAGAATCTAGGAAAATATAGAAGTTAATTTATTTGTAAAATTTATGCTGTCCTTATTTATAAAATTCACACATAAAATCTTTCTTCAATGACAGGGCTTTTTTCTAGTAGGGGTAAGTAGGGTACAAATCAGGCATGTTGAGTTAAAAATAAATACGGATTGAGCCTGGTAAACGTTATGTCGCGGGTTCGACTTACCCACGGAGGTAACTTTATCCTAAACAAATCAGGCTCGGTTTCAGAAAGGTCAGAAAGGCTGGCTTCCTATCCCGTCCTCCTTTTCTCTTTGATTTGGGGACGATATAGTCAGTAGTTACAATTTCCTCTATCAAACATCCTCTATTCGTCCAATGTAGCAGTTGTTTCATTGCTACGAAATAAAAACGGCGGTGAAACACTCATCTTTTTAAACCCCCTAAAAAAAAAAAAAAAATCTAAAAATGTTAATTTAAAGTTGTGTCCAAGCATAGTCGAATCATTTCAATTCTACCTCCTATTCCAACAGAAAGCTTAACCAAAGACAATGTCAATGATCTCATGGATAGAACATACAAAGCCATGAGTGAAGAGTATGAGAAAATAACCAAAGAAAATACTAATATCATTTCAATTCTACCTCCTATTCCTACAGAAGGCTTAACCAAAGACAATGTCAATGATCTCATGGATAGAACATACAAAGCCATGAGTGAAGAGTATGAGAAAATAACCAAAGAGATCCCGATGGGTGTTCCTGGGGGATGAAAACGAGACCAAGTGATTAGATTAGAATAGAATATATATTGTGTATACTGCCGGAATGACTGAAAAGTTCCTTTTACTCTCATAGTATAAACAAGGTCTTGTGTATAAATAGGTACAGAATAAATAGCCAATTATAAATCAAGAACCTTGTTTCACTTTAAAAGAAGGGAAAAAAATGTCACACAAAGGAAGACAGATAGAAAACAAGTGATTGGTGAGGTGGGCTTTATTTCTTTTGAAAAAGTTCGATAGAGGGAATTCAATGTGTAGGTATTTTACAAAACAAAGTAGGTACATGCTTAAACTATTAACAGTTACAATAAATTGATTGAAACATACTCACATTTGATTGGTTCAATTTAGACGGACTACTCAGATTGGTAACACTACGAAACGTTCGATTGGTTGACTGGGGAGACAAATGATCTTTGGGCAAATTCTTCACGATAGACTTGTCCGAAAGTTTTGTCCTGGCTATTGATGTTGAGGACATGGCAAAATTTTGTTTTCAAGCTAAAGTTTACCTATACCTACTTATAAATCCCCCCTATCCTGGAAATGTGTTACACCACTGGACGAAGTCATGGTGTTAAAATCAACAGTAAAAAAGCGAAAAATCGATTTTTCAATACCTCATAGGGTACAGGTTTCAATATAAAAATGGGTTATTTAATTATACAATATAAAATTATTATAAGGTTCAACTGATGAAGAGGTTTACAAGGAAATTTTATTATGATTTATTTCTTTTAATTTGTAATGTAAAAGAAGAATCAATTATTTTTTGTCTACCTTTCACTCTTTTTCTTACTTATTATTTAGGTAGGTATAGATATTATTTTTATATTTGTTTGTTATAAAAGTCTACTTAACTTATTATCAGTATCTCTAAGTACTATGATTTCATTTTAGAATTAAGTATAACATACTAAGTAAAGTAGTCTCATCTCATTAAATTTGAAACAAGAGGCACCTATTATTTTTTAAATTAAAGTGTGTCAACATCGAGAATCCAGATATGATGCTATAGCTATCTGGATGTTTGATGCTTCTATTATTTACTGTGCTTCAGTATTACACGTGAAATATATTTTAAAGAAAATCTAGTTTTATACATTATAAATCAGGGTTATATGTAGAATTTTGTATTGAGTGTAATTGTCTAAACTATGTTACCTTTTCTAATGGGCTAATTCTTCAATTTTGCTCCAATTTTTAAGCACAAATTTACTTTATTTTACCTACTCCGTGGCCTAATTCTTCAATTTTTCTCCCTCAGAGGCAGAGAGGTTAAGCAACCACGCGTTCTCATTGGAGGTAGTCACGGCTATCGATATCAACACAAGTGCCAACTCTGTATACAAACACAACTTTCCCCGTACCAATCTGCGGGGCCGCAATATTCAGTCTTTCAGCATAGAGGAGATTAATGCCATGAGTCCAGATGTCATT
>NW_007386514.1:0-2525 GCF_000475195.1 Diaphorina citri
TTAGTTGGTAGTGCGTCTGCCTTGTAAGCGCTAGGCCGCGGGTTCGATTCCCGCCCGGGGCGGATTTTATCCTGACGGTATAATGTTCGTTCTCGGAACGGCTGGTCTTCTCCTATCCTGTCTTCCTTCTCTCTTCGATTTCGGGACGATAAGACCATAGCAGTTACAGTTCCCTCTGTCAAACTTCTAAAAAAAAAAAAGATTTTGTTTGCACACCAGTCAAGTGAAGACCATGTCCAGAAATATGTATGATTTTGTTTGCATTTACCTGGTTTGTCAGTCTGTTAGGCGATAATCTTCAAAAGGTTAGTTCAAATTTGATGAAAATTGGTACACATGTTCAGTGAGGGGGCTCAAGACACCTCCTTGGACCGTCGGTCCGGAAACGGGAAGGAAAGTACCCCTAGGCCTTTTAGTCTTAGGCTGAAACCAGAGTGGAGGGGAGAGTTTAGCGCATACACTGCATAGAGCATCGAAGAAGGAAAGTACCCCTAGGCCTTTTAGTCTTAGGCTGAAACCAGAGTGGAGGGGAGAGTTTAGCGCATACACTGCATAGAGCATCGAACACGTAGAGGGAAGCGACGAAACGCATTGAGCTGAGATCAAAAAGCTCTATGCTCTTTGCTCTCCACTCTGTTTCTAGCCTTACGATCCTCTTCCTCATTCCTCCTAGTTTAGGATCAAAGTAGTCGAGGGTTCAATAGCATTTGATTGTGATACCTGCTCTGTTGTTTATTACTTTTTCTAAGTATCTAACACCCATATTTATGAACAAAATGCTGGCTCTTAAGTTTGTGCTAAGCATAGTCTCAAGGCATTTGATTGGTCAAATATGAATAATGTATCGCAAGTACCTAGTAGCCTGGTACCTGCCCTTCCCCGGAGAAAGTACACTTCCTATTCCTGTGTAGGAAGGTAGGTACCCGAGGAAAATAACGCCACAGGAATAACAGCAGTAGCAAGTAGCAACGCATAGAAAGCGGAGGTAAAAAAAACTACATACATCAGAGATGGATCTGTTGGGATTTGAAAATAATAATAATAATAAATATCTTCTATTTTAATTACTCGTAAGCACAACAAGATAGTATGTAACTAATACCTATCTAGTAGGTACCTACATTCTAACGCTAGCATAGGTGGGTATTAGGTAACTATTCTCTCCCCTGTATCTGAAGCTAAATTTGTCTGGAAGAACAGGAGAAGTGTATGTAGATGAGCAGTTATCTGCTTTTTTCATGTTTCCCACCTATAGTAAGTGGCCCAATTCAAGTAGGTAAGTTACCTTAGTGGAGGTTTTAAATTTATTTGTTCTTACAAATTCAATTCAAATTTAAATGGAACTAATTGTTAACCTCCTCTTTAAATAAAACACACACCGGCGCGAAAGACCTTAACATATAAGTGTTAAAGCGCCTTATCGGAAAAAAAATAATAATAATAATAAAACACACATAAAATAATAATAATAAAAAAAATAAGAAATAAAAAATCCGGTAGTAGGTAGCTACCTACCTTCCTGCCTAATTTGTGGAGTTTGAGGTGAACTGGTCTTTTTTTCATTGTTATTTTTTTGCAAATTTGTCAAATTGTTGACTTAAATAAAAAAAAAAGTAAATAAATAATACATTATATATTTATTATGTAGAACACGAAAAAGACAAGCTTAATACCAAATTTCCTTGTAAAAAAATGGCGTTTCCTCGTAGAGAAAAAAAAAACTCTTTGCAAAACTTCAAAACGCCCTAAAATCCAGCTTGTGTGAAATGAATTTCCTGTTGGATACCTTTTTTCACAAATTAGGATACATGCTACATGGTTGATTAATTGATTTTTTCTCCCATTTTTTACCTACCTATCTTGGGAGGAAAACCACTTTCCTTGACTGACACAAAACACAATACCACTCCCCTTATTTCCCTTATAAGTGTGTACTACTGTGTACATATTAACCTTAACCTTCCAAAAGTGGCCTGAGTTTATTGACAGTCAACATTGGGGGGGAAATCAAGGTCTCAGTACCGTCAAGGATAAGGACATGGGGGGCATAAAAAAAACCTCTGCTTGTCACGAAAAGTGGTCTGTATTTTCCATTGTTATTTTTTGCAAATTTGTCAAATTGTTGACTTGAATAAAAAAAAAAGTAAATAATACATTATTTATTATGTAAAACACGAAAAAGACAAGCTTAATACCAAAGTTCCTTGTAAAAAAAAAAAAAAAAAAAAAAAAAAGGGTGTTCTCTCATGTATGAGAAATCAAGGTCTCAGTACCGTCAAGGATAAGGACATGGGGGGCATAAAAAAAACCTCTGCTTGTCACGAAAAGTGGTCTGTCTAAATATATAGTAGGTACTTGACTTTTTTTAAGTCTTTTATGGCCTGTTGGTTGGATAGCTTTTTCCATTTTCCATCCATAGCCAGTAGATCAAAAGGCTAATAGAAGAGGAGTTCTGAAAAGAAAATTTCAAGTTCCGTGATAAGCCTGCCTCGGTGGTGTAGTGGTCAAGGCGCTCGCCTGGTAAA
>NW_007386515.1:0-2524 GCF_000475195.1 Diaphorina citri
ATAGCCCGCCGCCTGGGGCATACTGTTCACATTGAAGTTATAGCCACCGCCCTGTTGTCCTGGGAAGCCAGGGTGTTGCTGCTGCTGCATGTGGTATTGTTGGTATTGAGATCCAGGGCCTCCCTGTGTGTTGTAGCCCCCATACGGCGGTCTCACACCCCCATAGCTTCCTACCACTGCAGGGGATACAGAGCGGGACCCTGTACTACCGGTAGGGGAGGGGGTGGGTCTGTCATTGCTATTCTGTCCTGAGATATCCGCGGGGTCGGGGGCGTGGGGGTTGGGTGTGCTGGATTGCGAGGGGCGGGGACTCTGTGGGGAGGGGGCCTGCTGTGGGGACTGGCTCTGGGGTGGATGGGAGGCTTGGTTCCCCCATTGTCTCTGCTGTTGGGCGGGGTCGTAGGTTTGTCCGGGCTGGGTGGGGTAAGGGTAAGGTTGTCTGGAGGGTGGGGTGTGGTAGCGCTGGGGATATTGACTGGGTGACCCCGGGGTGGGAGGTTCTCCTGTGTTCGTATTGTAGGGTGGCTGTCCACTGCCGGGCCGTGTGGGGGGTTGCTGTGTTCTGTAGCCTCCAGGGCCCATGTTGGGGCTAGGCGCCATATTGGGACTAGGGCCCATGTTAGGTCCAGGGCCGGCGTTGGGGCCAGGGCCTTGTTGGTTGGGATATGGCTGAGGGGGCATAGGGCCACGGGGTGGGGGCCAATTCTGTCCATAGGGTTCTCCAGGCCCGTAGCGGTTCTGAAACCTGTGACCTCCTGGATTACTAGATTGTAGCAACTGGTTCAGAGTAGGGGTAGGACCAGTAGGTTGAGATATACTCTGACCTGGAAACGAGAGAAGAGAAATTATTAGAAGTAGAAGACGATTGGGTTAAAGCACATCAGATTATCATGTACTTATACATGGATTTCATCATGTATGTCTGGACGATATGGATGCATTTCTAGGGCGATCCCTTCTTCCTTGATAAAGATTTCTATCGGGGCCTTGTTGGTTGGGATATGGCTGAGGGGGCATAGGGCCGCGGGGTGGGGGCCAATTCTGTCCATAGGGTTCTCCAGGCCCGTAGCGGTTCTGAAACCTGTGACCTCCTGGATTACTAGATTGTAGCAACTGGTTCAGAGTAGGGGTAGGACCAGTAGGTTGAGATATACTCTGACCTGGAAACGAGAGAAGAGAAATTATTAGAAGTAGAAGACGATTGGGTTAAAGCACATCAGATTATCATGTACTTATACATGGATTTCATCATGTATGTCTGGACGATATGGATGCATTTCTAGGGCGATCCCTTCTTCCTTGATAAAGATTTCTATCCTTCTGTTTGATTGCAAAGAAAGACCTCTTCCATTTCGAGACCAAAAGACTTCAGTAGTTTCAGTTCCCTTATTTCATTATTACTTAGGTACCTAAAGTTACAACTAAGGAAAATTAGGAAGACCATACAAAAAAATACTACAGCTTAAAAAGATCTCTATTCTGTGTAAAATGTTATTTAAATAAATAAATAAATAAAATCAATAAAAAAAAAACTTCCCAACCTCTTCAAAGAACTCACCTGAGATGAACCTCTGCTGGGGATAGCCGCCGGTCATGGGGCCCATGGCGCCTGTACTTTTTTCCCTCCTCTATAATCTCGTGGCTTGAGCTCCTCTCTCCGTATTTAAAATATACCTACACGTTTTTGGTGCTTGTGTTAAAAAATACAAAGAGTGTTCGAGACCAAAATTATGAAAGTATGTCAGAGGTTTGTTATTTTTTACTATCTTTTTTTTTACCCTGCCGGGAATTGAACTCGGGACTTCCCGAATGTACGTATTAAGTTGGTCATTAAAAAAAAAAAAAAAAAAAAAAAAAAAAAATAGTACAAACAGTCTTCATTCACCCTACAATCTCCATAGTGTGAATCATACACAGATATACCAAGCTCTGTATTCTCTCGTTCTCTGCAGAACAACTTGGTACCTAGGTACTTTATTTTTTCCCTCCTCTATAATCTCGTGGCTTGAGCTCCTCTCTCTGTATTTAAAATATACCTAAGTACACGTTTTTGGTGCTTGTGAAAATACAAAAAGTGTTCGAGACCAAAATTATGAAAGTATGTCAGAGGTTTGTTATTTTTTACTATCTTTTTTTTACCCTGCCGGGAATTGAACTCGGGACTTCCCGAATGTAGGTATTAAGTTGGTCATAAAAAAACCTGTAGTACATACGTTACGTACGACAGACCATGGGCTAAAAACCACTTTTTTTGACATCAGGGGATCCCAAAACGGATATTTCCAACCATTTCCCGATTTTGAAAATTTGGACCGATTGCAATACTTTTACTAGTTATATCTATAGCTCGCTATACTGTAGTAATAGAAAGTAAAAATACGAGAAAGAATAAATAAAGAGCAATTGAATCGTTCCCAAGAAGAACGGCCTATGTGATTTTTGCTAGTTTTCAGGAGAGACATTTTAATACAGTGATGTGGAAATTTATCCCAGAATCATGTTTTCTTACACATAGGCCCTTTTA
>NW_007386516.1:0-2523 GCF_000475195.1 Diaphorina citri
AGAGCGTTACCACTGGGCTTTAGTGCACCAATCACAGGTACATGTAGAATGTAGATACACATACGTAACTACTGTTTAAAAGTCAGTTTGTAATGTTTTCATACATGATTTTATTTCATGTGGTGTTGGTATAAAACGCGTACGCGTACCTATACCTAACCTAAGGTATCTACTGTAGAGGTAGTATTCTCACTTGAAAAGACACACCACACACAATTTTTACTTTCTATTATTACAGTTATTATATTTTTTTTCTTTACACCCATCTTTTTTTTAGGTCCATAATAGGAAACATTTGGGCACCATCAATCTACATACGAATAAGTAGGTACTTACTCTTTATGTTCTTATTCACATTGGTACATCACAGTATAAGTACAGAAATAAATATACAATAATAGAATTATATGATCTGTGAGAACCTGATGCCGGATTCAAAGAGAAGAAGAAAGTTTCGTTAAATTCATACAGGGTGGTCATTTCATTGATGTCTTTTTGATGAGTTTTAAACTTTCAAGTTCGAATTTCCTTGGTGTTTCTGAACAATGAAAACACCCTGTACATAATTGATGCAGCTATTGCACATGGTCGAGGAAGTGTATGGGTGATACTTAAGTCTGCTACACACGCTTCAATTTTGTCGTAGGTACTACCAGATTGTACGAATATGATAGAATAGATGGTCCAAATTTTCAAAAAGCACGGAAAAGTCCGTTTTAAGGTTCCCTGACTTTCTCTTTCTTAGTTAGAAGAGTTCTGTTAGCAATCAGCTCCCATGGCGTAGTGGTCATTGCGCTTGCCTTGCACGCGGGAGACCCGGGTTCGATTCCCGGCGGGGTCAAGAAATTTGTATCATGCAAATGATTGATTCCGTGACTGCTACTACCAGATTGTACGAATATGATAGAATAGATGGTCCAAATTTTCAAAAAGCACGGAACTTTCTCTTTCTTAGTTAGAAGAGTTCTGTTAGCAATCAGCTCCCATGGCGTAGTGGTCACTGCGCTCGCCTTGCATGCGGGAGACCCGGGTTCGATTTTCGGCGGGGTCAAGAAATTTGTATCATGCAAATGATTGATTCCGTGACTGGCTGTTGCGGGGCCCACTCAGCCTCGTGAGGAAAATGAGTAGAGGTATTCCACCAAGTATATTGCATACTAGTGGTACTCTACATACATAGTATAGCACGTACGTATGTAGATACAATTCTACTATAGTACTCTACATATTTGGTGAATGCCTCTCTCTGTATTTGGTCTGAAACCACACCACATTCTCGGCACCCAACGTTCTGCGTTGCATCACAAAATCTTCTATGGCCTCCACAACCTTGAACAAGATTTAGCTCCATATTGGTCCCGGCCAAGTGACGTAGCTATACATCCGATCCCCCCCTAGCCTAGTCCCGGCCTGGGTGGATTTCTGGTCTGCCTACACACCTCAAAATAAATTCTGTGCCGAGAAGTGTCCTAAGATGAAGAATGAAGCTAGTGAGAGGTAGGAGATGACATAGCGAACTAAATATGAAACGGATACCAGGTGCTTTGTAAAGAAAGTAAAAAGTGCACAATTTTTACAAATAACAGTCAATTAACACAAGTACCTACTTACATTAACACTCGGATAGGTAGATAGGTAGGTATATGTATTACCTATGTTTACCTAAATTTCAGCTAGCTGCTAATTCGAGTAAGTGCACAATTTTTTACAAATAACAGTCAATTAACACAAGTACTTACATTAACACTCGGATAGGTAGATAGGTAGGTATATGTATTACCTATGTTTACCTAAATTTCAGCTAGCTGCTAATTCGAGTAGAATATTGATAATAATGGGATTTGATTTCTAACTGGAACTATAATAACGTTTTTTCTTCTTCTAAGACATTCTAAGTATACGCTAACAAATATTTGTGGGGATCATATTGCTAGTACTTTTTCATAGTAAAGACAAGTTTTGTAAAGTATTGTCAATCTCAATAGTATTGATAGTTACCTATCGGGCGGTATTAGTCAAAGTGAGACTCAGGTATGACAACTACACAACAAAACGGAACACATAGGTGTGTCACCCATCATCAGTAAGTACCTATATACAAGACATAGTATAGTATACCTACCTACATAGCTACAAATTACTAAATAACCATACTACAAACACCCATTAGTATACAACTAAGCAACAACAATACAGACATACATCAGTATACAACAAAAACAAGTGTATTAGGTAAGTGTTCTAAGAAACAACTTTGTAGGTACATAACATTCATACCTACTCTGCAATGGTTGTAAAATCTAGTGGAGATGTCATTTTCACCGAAGTGACAAATGCATGATGAATTGATGATTCTTATAGGTACCTTACACAATCATTAGTAATGTCATTATTTCCAAGTAATGATGATGGAAAATCAGAAAATCCGGAATTCCATCATTAGTAATGACCAGAGTCCTTCAAATATGACGTTTATTTTTCTTAAAATATGACTCTAAAAATATGACTTTATGACGTTTATTT
>NW_007386517.1:0-2523 GCF_000475195.1 Diaphorina citri
TTTAATTAGATTTTAGGTCAATGTTTAGTATTTTAGTACCTATATTTAGATACCGACATAATTAGAATCCCAACACTACCTATTGTGATATAAAGTTTTTATTCTGTGCGACACCTTGGATTATGGATTAACTTAAATTAAAAGTGAGTAGGTATTACTTTTTCTTTAGTTCATCCTAAAATTCTGAACAAAGCTGGATTAACCCATAGGTAGGGTGGTAATATCTCTAAGTTAAAATTATACGTGTGCTATGGTTCATTTGGCGTCTCCACTAAACCCTCTGACAGTCTTGTACAGAGAAGTCAAGAGATTTTCCAGGAGGTTCAACCACTGTGTTGTGGCATGTCCATCCCGTAGTATGTCTCGCCAGATGACAAAGAAGAAAGACAACATTTCCAACGTGTCTCGTGTGCTGAGTTGCAGTTGCAGTACAAGAGCACTAGATGATAAACAGCCAGTTGAAATATTTGCAATATTGAAATGGTTACCTACATACCTACCTATTCTGAGATCGCATTTTTTTCCAAGTGGTGGTTTTCCTTAATTGAAATTTCAAATAACTAGATTTTTTTGTTCTTCCAAAAAATACCTACAATAAAATAACTAGGTAGGTACCAATTTAATATTTCTTACTTTTGAGAATAAATAGCCAAATTAGTGAAATAAATCATAATTTAAAAAAATATTCATACCTTCAAGTTTAAGGTAGCCGATTTAGTGAAATTAAAAAACTTGGCCCGGTGCACTAAAGATTGGTGTAAATACATATTCTTATTCCCAATACCGATTATCTAATTATTAGTCAATAGTGAGATGATGTAGAGATATCTCATAAAAATAAATTCGGTACTTTTAATTAGATTTTAGGTCAATGTTTAGTATTTTAGTAGGTACCTATATTTAGATACCGACATAATTAGAATCCCAACACTATTGTGATATAAAGTTTTTATTCTGTGCGACACCTTGGATTATGGATTAACTTAAATTAAAAGTGAGTAGGTATTACTTTATCTTTAATTCATCCTAAAATTCTGAACAAAGCTGGATTAACCCATAGGTAGGGTGGTAATATGTATCTCTGGGTTAAAATTATACGTGTGCTATGGTTCATTTGTCGTCTCCACTAAACCCTCTGACAGTCTTGTACAGAGAAGTCAAGAGATTTTCCAGGTGGTTCAACCACTGTGTTGTAGCATGTCCATCCCGTAGTATGTCTCGCCAGATGACAAAGAAGAAAGACAACATTTCCAACTTGTGTGCTGAGTTGCAGTACAAGAGCACTAGATGATAAACACATTGAATAATTCAATGAATAATAGAATCTTCAAACTCGGCCATTTCACCTGATTGTCTTTTACTTGCCTGTGTTGTCTGTGTCATCGTAACTTCTGAACGGTCAGTCCAATTTTGACAAAAACATTTCACATACCTACCTAGGCTACGAGTACAAAAGAAATTTGCTCGATCGGGCCTTTAAGGGCCAATTCCTATCTGAGCTCTACAGTTCACGGGACAACTAAGGGTAGGTATTTTTATTTTCAGCAGTAGGAGCAACAGCAGCAAAAGATGAGAAATCATCATTTCTGTCCAATCAACTCCAACGACGACCAAGACAGTTGCCCATGGATATGACATAGCTAATGGCCAAGTTCACACACGTCATACCTTACGAAGTTACGACCCAGTTCCCCAGTTGGGATTCTAAAATGTTGTACCAGTACTACTTAATGCACTATTTAATTCAACCTAAAATCCCCATTCCAAATAACGAAGCCTTACGAAGGCATTTCGTTCGAGCTCGTTATGTTGCAACTTATTCCAGACAGGGATCACATCAAGGGGGAAAATTTTCAGTTTTCTCGTAGCTTTCGACGGTGTTTTTCCCCGTGGAATGTGAGTTACGATTTACCGACGTATCCGCTGTTGACAAAAAATCCGGAAATGTCTCGTAATATTTGCAGATCGCATTTGGCTCGTTATGTTGCAACTTATTCCAGACAGGGATCATATCAAGGGGGGAAATTTTCAGTTTTCTCGTAGCTTTCGACGGTGTTTTCCCCCGTGGAATGTGAGTTACGATTTACCGACGTATCCGCTGTTGACAAAAAATCCGGAAATGTCTCGTAATATTTGCAGATCGCATTTTCATTGAATAATTCAATGAATAATAGAATCTTCAAATTCGGCTATTTCACCTGATTGTCTTTTACTTGCCTGTGTTGCCTGTGTCATCGTAACTTCTGAACGGTCAGTCCAATTTTGACAAAAACATTTCACATACCTACCTGGGCTACGAGTATAAAAGAAATTTGCTCGATAAATTTGGACCTCGATCGGGCCTTTAAGGGCCAATTCCTATCTGAGCTCAACAGTTCACGGGACAACTAAGGGTAGGTATTTTTATTTTCAGCAGTAGGAGCAACAGCAGCAAAAGATGAGAAAATCATTTCTGTCCAATCAACTCCAACGACGACCAAGACAGTTGCCCATGGATATGACATAGCTAATGGCCAAGTTCAC
>NW_007386518.1:0-2521 GCF_000475195.1 Diaphorina citri
CTACAGTAGAGAAGAAAATTTGAGTTCAAGGGGAGGGGGGGGGACTAAATACGGCCCTGGCAGTGATGAAATCTTGGAAATCATTTCTGTTTGTTTTCCCCTGATTATAGCTAATATCTACTCTCCTCCTCTCTCTCCTTCTCTCTCTCCTCTCTCTCTCTCTATCTCTCTATGATAAAGTTTTCCCATAATTTCAGCACATCATTGAGTCTTCCAAATCATTTACCATATCTCCCTCTCTCTCTCTCTCTCTCTCTCTCTCTCTCTCTCTCTCTCTCTTCCCCTATCCCAATCTTGCATACACTCCATCTTCCTCTCTTTCTCTCTCTCTCTTTCTCCCTTATTCTCCTACTTTCTTCTAATTACTTGTACCAACAACAACGCTCTCTTTCTCTCTCCCTCTCTCTCTCTTTCCCTTAAGCTACGTCTTTCTCTCTCCCTCTCTCATTTCCTCTTTCTTAATTTATATCTCTTTCCTTTTTTTTTGCTCAAATTTTCTTTACAAGTTTTATTTCTCTCTCTCTCCCACCCATCCTAGTGTCTATCTCATTCCCCTTTTTCTAAAAATTCTTTCTCTCTCTTTCAAAGAGGGAGGCTCGCTCTCTGTCTCTCTCTCTCTCCTTCCTCTTTATTTTCCTATCTTTCTCTGCCAGTTAAGTTGTGAGATGGAACTTAGAGCACTTGCTTGCCAAATGAAGAAGAAGAAAAAGAAGAAGAGGAAGGAGGAGAAGAAGAAGAAGAAGAAAAAAAAAGAAAAAGAAAAAAAGGACAAAAAAAAGGACAAGAATAAGACAAAAATGAAAATGATATATTGGGTAGGTAATGGTACTTATTTTTACTGCTCGCATAGGTTAGGTCGCGGGTTCGATTCCCGCCCGGGGCGGATTTTACCCTAAACAGATAACGTTCGTTCCCAGAACGGCTGGCTTTCTCCTATCCTGTCTTCCTTCTATTTTCGCTTTCGGGACGACAAGACCATAGCAGTTACATTTCCCTCTATCAAACCTCTTAAAAAAACAAAAGGACTAAAGGCTCCTTTACCAAAGCAGTAGGCTACCGCCATTATTGTGGTCGAATTCTCAAACAATGTCAAATTTTTGGCTCTGATCGAACCCACGCCCTCCTGTTCCCCAGGCAAGTTACAAACAAGATTCACGACGCGTGTAAGCTGAAATAGAAGTCTCAGCCACCCGTCTAGACTCCACCCACGCTCGACATAGCTTAACTTTAGTGATCTATGTAGTAGCTGTTTCTGTTTCGTAGAGTAGCTGTTTCATTCATCATGCCAATGGTGAGAACTGTTTCGAAATTTCTTTTCCCTCGACCCACGATAAAGCAAGTCTAATTAACATTATGCTAAATTTTATGACTTGTCTTGGACTCGAACCACCAACCTCCAGATCCAGATGACTTACCAGTTCCGTCTTCAGTCTTGTAGTCCGCACCAAACACAGTGAAGTGAGGTTTGCTCCCAATAGCCACCTGAGCCAGATAGGGCATGATGTTAGTGAAGGATTTGGTGGGGTCTTCCCCTATACGACCACTGGGGTGGGCTCCCACTGGGTTGAAATAACGCAGGGAAATGATGTTCCATTCCTGAGGGAAAGAAAAAAAATCTATTAAAATAGAAAGTAAAAATTGGCTGTGCCGAAATTGCTTAGAATTCTTAAGGTAGAAACACTCATTACGTCACGTTGAGCTCATGTGACGTGAGGACAGTGTGGCTATCATGAAAGAAATTATGGGAAAACTTTGAGCTACATCTTTCTGACTCCCTATCACCTCACGTGACGTAATAGCACTCCCTATCACCTCACGTGACGTGATAGCAGTGTGTTTCTACCTTAAGTCGTGTCCGGGGTGAACTGAAGACCGTCTCAAAAGGGAATCGTAGACGGGCTGTTATCATTTTCATAGTTTTTTTTTTAAAAGAGGTTTGACAGAGGGAACTGTAACTGCTATGGTCTTATCGTCCCGAAGTCGAAGAGAGAAGGAAAACAGGATAGGAGAAAGCCAGAGATCTGACAGGTCCGTCTGTCAGGTCTACCTGATACCTGATGAGCACACACACTATCAGGTACATCCGACAGGCTCACCTGATCAGGTGTACTTGATAGTGAGTGGCTGGCCTGTCGTTAAACCTCTATCCAACAAAGACCAATGCACTTTGTGAGAGCTTAGAACTTGAAATTTAACATTCCATGGAACTTAGTCAGAAACAATTACTACACTAATAGGTAGATAGCTAATTATAGTTAGATATTAGGTACACAATCATCTACAAAGGAACTTGAACTTACAGTATTCTAGTCTAGATGTATGTATATTTCTACACAATTATGAGAAGCTACATATCAGTTGCATAACAACAGTTGCATATCTTTGTTAACAAGTCATCATATCTTTGTTAACAAGTCATCATAAAACAGCCCATCTACTTGTAAGATCTATGCTCGTAAGTCCTTATGTACTGCAGTAGTTCCCAAATTTTTTTGCCGAGACACCCCTTTTCGGCAACAAA
>NW_007386519.1:0-2519 GCF_000475195.1 Diaphorina citri
AAACATCTGAAATCTATACTCTTACAACATATTATCAAGATCTGAAAACTGTAATGTTTTATGTTAGGGTTGTAATGGGAGTATGGGAGTACTAATGGGAATGAACGCGTTTCGAAGCTTTCTTCTACAACATTATTATTACCTTTTACCGTTATACCTATACATACTTATCACTAACTTGTTCCTGGTAGGTAATATTACTCTGTATGTAAGTAGGTATATGTTCCTGGTAGCCATTCCTTTTTCCTTTTTTTCTTTCAGTTCTTTGCTACAGGTTCGTGATATATGAAGACTCCCAAGGTAGCTACCAGCTACCTTTGTATCACCTACGTAGAATTTTTTCTCTCGTTTACTGTAGGCCAGACTCCAAAAATTTGGAACAACCCCCAACCCAACACCTGACCTGCCTTATGCACATATTGTAGGTGCCTATGATGAAAGATTTGAAAATCTAGGTCATTTCATCACTTTTGGGGCCTAATCTCTTCCTTTCACTTCTTTTCTGTGATCATGATATCATCTCTTTGGACATCATAATCTCTTTTCCTCCCTTCCAACCTCCTAGTGCCTCCTGGAGAAAGGAACAAAAAACAGCAACTTTCCCACAATAGGCACTAATGTTCACACTAGCCACACATAATATCCTGATAGGATATCGCCACAACACAAAATAAAATAGATTTCAGTGGCGACTCATGCCTAGACTAGGTAAGTCACTATTTATAAGCTGCAAAAAAAACTTCTTCCCTTTTTTATTTATATTTATTAGAGTGTGCCAACATACACTTCTTCCCTTTATTATTTTTTTTTATTTTGCCTTGTAGAAATTTATGTGGTTGTTCACAGAGGATTGAAAAAGAGCAACATTCCAAATATTTTCCCCCACCAGCCTCCACTGTTTTCCACTCATCAAATACTCATCAATATTGTAGAGTATTCAGCATTGCTTATTGTTTAGTTTAGCGATAAAAAATAATCATACCTAATACCCGATTATTTTGACTGATCATGAAAGTACATTAGGTACATCGAAATGGTGTCTATTCCGACGAAATTCTCGTGTGCGGAATCCAGTGTGTAGGACTATTGCACCCATCATGAAAGTCAGTAGTTAAGTTCATGTAGGTGGATAAAAAAAAAAAAATACTTTGGCGGAATTTCTTTCTTATAAGGCTCAATGCAGAATTATGGCAGATAAATTAGATATGATAAGATGTGAAAATAGGCTAGGAGAGGTAAATATCCGTAGACAGAGTGATCTGTGAGGAAAAGAGAAATGACATTCTAGGGAGAAGAGAAGGGAGGTGAAAAAAGTTTAGTTTTACTTTTCCAAACAAACCAAAGTGAGATCTCGAAACTTTGTTCTTTATATTTCCACAAAAACAGGAATGTGTTTTTCTTCTTTCTTCCTTTGTGACAAGTTCTGAGGGTGAGATTTTCAGACGGAAAAAAATCAGATCTTTTAAAACTCCTTATCCGGAACAGAAACAAACAATAGGTAAACAAGAGTGTTATTTTCATCACTCATTTGTGGTGAAACTATTCAAAAAAGATCCTGACGAGACTGAGTTTACACTCATACCTCTAACCTCTATGGTCATATTTAGGTGGAAACCTGATGAGGATGGCCCATGTTAACACACCTGAGGATAGGTCGGTAAATCTACTTAAATTAAATATTCTTTTAGAAATTTACGCGGAATCTGATATTTTGTTTAATCCGATGAAAATAATCCTTTTGTTTAATCCTGTAGGTACGTCCATAAAATGTGTTTAGTTATTTTGAGACATCCTATAAAAGTAGGTAAATAAACAGTGCATAATTGCATAAAATAAAGAGAATTTTAAATACCTACTTTTCAGCAAACCAACCTAATTAATTAAGCGTAAAAACTAATTAAAACTCGAGATAAAAAAAGTTAATGCATTTTTTTTTCTTTCAAGAAAAAGAAAGAAAAGCCATATTCAATCTTCATTTTCTTTCAAAGTTTCAAATGTTTGCTTTGATTTAAATTTATGTTAATATTATAATGAAAGAAGAGAAAAAGAAAGGAAGGTAAGAAATAAATCTCAATTTTTCCTTTCAAATTTAATCTTTAGTTCTGATCGCACCTGCTAATTGGTCATTGCTCATAATTTTGTAAAATTAATTTAATTGATCAAGTTTTTATAGTCTTTATTAGATTCTTTTGAGTATTCTCCTGTCTCTATTGGGATACGTCGCGGATTGTAAACACCAGAACTAAATCACTTCTTGACCACAAGTCTAGCTTGATGGAATAACTTAATCAATTATTCCTAATCAGCTTTATTGTAGGTTAAGTACCTAAGAAGGAGTATAATAAATTAATACGGTATCTACCTACTTACCTCCCATGAGTAGGTAGGTGTGTATTATTATCCTTGTGATTTCTCTACTCCCTTCCATTGTTATAACGTTATCAGCATTACATATCATGCAGAGAGACCTCACTATAGCGTTTGATTCGATCAGAATTTTCATCCAGTGGATCGCTTTG
>NW_007386520.1:0-2519 GCF_000475195.1 Diaphorina citri
TGAAGTGTTTTATTTGATAGGGGTGTAACGTCAGTGTACCACAACATCCGGCCAGGGTCAAAAATATGATCATCGGAAGGGCCATAGGATTTTCCTATCCCTAGAACTTTAAAAATTCCCATCCAATTAAAATTTACGAGGGGATGCCCACCTATTCTAAACCATACTGTACTGTAATACTCTATACATAGGGCATAGGATATGCTTGTCAACAACTCAACATACTTTGTACATAGGGCATAGGACATACTGGAAAGGATTGCGGTTCCAACGTATCAATTTACATATAATCCCGTGCTTTTCTAGGATTTCTGCACACACAGCGCTATTGTTCTCCCCGCATGTTTACTATTTACACTTCATTTAGCTTTACAATTTACCTTATTGAACGAAAAACGTCTGCCAAGTAACTATTTAAAGGTGTCGACATAACTAATAAACAAGAGGTAACTTATTAACATATTACTATGTACTTAGTTCTGAGAACCTCTTTAATTATTACTACTTAGTCCAAAGTACCTCTTATAACTGTACTTGTCTACAGATTTCTATTATAAACGCATTTTCCTTACTGTTAGATGATTTAATTGTGCATTAGATTAATGAAATCGGAAGAATCTCTACTATTAACGCGTTTTTCTCTACTACGAGATGATTTGACCGAGCACTGATTCAATGAATGAAAGTTACTCACATTACCAGCCTTGGAGGGTTAGTGCGACTTAGTCAAGAATAACACAACCCTAAGAAAAATTATATTTATTTAAAAGTGATATTTTAAAAACTACATAACTTACTGTTGTCTGAAGAGGAATAGGTATCCTTCATTCAAACTCAACAAAATTTCTGAACACTCTTTAAAATTAAGAAGAGTTATATGGTAGGGCAAACAAAACTACAGTTATGGAGATCTCTGAGGTACATAAGCAGTACTGCTAATAGATCGAGATACCAATGGTTTCAATGAACCTGAACTTAAAATAATGATGCAATGAGAGAAGTAAATTTCAGTTTGGATACCTACCTTGAACACTAGATGAAAATTTCAGTTCCTTCACATCAGAAAGGATTGCATCGTTTTCATTTTTAATGATTTAAGAGCTTGAGCATTTTGGTTGAACACAATATTGTATACTCGACATTTTCCAGGTGAAAAACGAGGAAAATTGTCGTGAAAGGAAATTTGAGAAGCACGAGGGTACTCGTTGGAAAACTACCAAGAAAAAACTGTGTCAAATTTGAATTTTGCCGCCTTTGAAAATTGTTTACATCACGGAGTTTGAAAGCAGTGGACAATGAGCATTTTGGACGAGAAGTAAAGTGAAGCTTTCTTTTGAGGTCAATGGCCATTTTCTTTTCTACAGGCTTGCCTAATGACTACCAACACCGATTTTCGACTTTTCCATAAGTACCCCCATTTAATTAGAGCTCCTGCTCTATTTACGTATAGTATTTCTAAGCTTTGTTCTGACTGGAAGGGTTCGTATCTGGAAGGGTGACCTTCCAGATACCAACCACCCACAAAATTTTTGTTTAACCTGAGCGATCCGTAAGGAACTGGTACCTACATTCCTGTACCTACATAATATTTTGAATCTTTAACAGTTAGGTACCTACTAGCTACCTACACTATATATATACCTAAATATTGCCTGCCTTGCTATGAATTCAAACAAATCAATTTAAAATGTGCTCACATTGCAGAGTGCAGAGTGGTATGCGATTCATCTGAGCTGATCAAATTGACGGCTGATGAAAAAATATATCATCAGCAAAAAATCTTATTGGGTATTGATTAAAATAACCTTGATATAATAACCGTGCATGGATCACATTTTTGCCAGGATTGGAGCATTGACACGTACTCACATAGTTGGGTACCTAGGTACCCAGTTTGAAGTCGTAAAGGGTACTTATACCTACCTACTTATTACCAAATTAGCTATGACTTCAGTTCAGGTCAGGTTGACGTAAAAATTTAATTACCTCGGTAGGTAGAGGTACCTACTTACACGTTTTTCCAGATAAGTGTAACCTATAATTATGTAGATAGGCCTAGATAGGTACCTTAATGTAGCTGTTTTATTGATTTTGTATGTGGTACCTACATGTAGGCAATTTTTAGAAAATTGGTGGATGTAGGTACAAAAATTACGTAAATATTAGGTACCTACATAATTATTGACAATTTTATGAAAAATTGGTTGATGTGATAATTTTATGACCAACAAGTATGTTCTCAAATTCTCAAATAAGCAGATTACGTTTTACATATCCATACCTACCTACTTCAAGTTATCAAATTACTCTACCTACCTAATAGACCGAGCTGGCTTACATACATACATACATACATACCTATCAGCGGGTAGCTTATACTTGAACGTTTGGTAGCGGTTTCGATTCCCGCCCTGGACGGATTGTATCCTAAATATTTAAGGTTCAGTTAGATTCGTTCTCGGAAGGGCTGGCTTAAAAAAAAAAAAAAAAAAAAAAAAAAAAAAAAAAAAAAAAAAAAA
>NW_007386521.1:0-861 GCF_000475195.1 Diaphorina citri
TAATAGTAGTAGCCTACTGCTGGAGTAAAGGGATTTTTCAGTCCTATGCGAGCAGTATAAATAAGCACTATTATTATTTGCCGTGATTTGTAGGATCTCCTTGACTTCTTTTTCACAAGTACCTATAACTATAACAGGTATTTCGTGAGCACCCTACCGTTCCCAATGGGTTAACATATTTTCATATGTTTTTTTAATCGCCAGTTCCAGAATTGATCAATAAATTTTTATTGTCTTGTAGATATTTTTTTGTGTTTCAATTCCGCGTAAAAGTTGTCAATATTTTTTTCGTTTGCATTTTTCAAGACTGTCAACTTTACATTAATGTTGTTGCTTACATACCTGACAATGTTACATTGGCTATTGTGTATGTATTTAAGATGTAGTCGTGTTTTAGCTACCAACTATCTATACGTAACAGATGAATGCGGAGCCTCTAAGGGCTTATAAAGGGTGCTTCTTTGCCGCTACCAACTATCTATACGTAACAGATGAATTCGGTGCCCCTAAGGCCTTATAAAGGGTGCTTCTTTGCCTTCTGTGACTATGCAAGAGATGGAAATTGAAGGGTGATTTTTTTCATTTTATTTCAAGAGATTTGATAGAGGGAACTTTAACTGCTTAAGGTCTTATCGTCCCAAAAGCGAAGAGAGAAAGAAGACAGGATAGAAGAAAGCCAGCCGTTCCGAGAACGAACGGATAAGGTTCAGGATAAAATCCGCTTCGCGCGGGAATCGAACCTGCGACCTAGTGCTAACAAGGTAGGCGTGCTACCCTCCGAGGTACCTAGGCTGGCTTTCTTTGTTAATAATAATAGACTCTTGAATGGAAGGCAACCACTAGGCGATGTTCTCTACCACC
>NW_007386521.1:1009-2516 GCF_000475195.1 Diaphorina citri
TCACGCCCTCCTGTTTACCAGGCGAGCGTCTTGACCACTACGCCACCAAAGCAGGCTATCTTGAATCCTGCATTTCTGCCATGTCTCTACCTTAAGAATATACGAATCCTGTTGTGTTGATTCGACCGAATCTGATCAGGCGTCACAGAATACCAGTGTAGGGAGAGGATGCGTTCAATTAACACTAATAATAGTTTCAATCTGTTGCAGTGTCACCCATATTGAATCTCTGAAACAAATTGACTGAGGCGGCAACGATTCTGTGTGAATGATTAACGAATCAGGACGGGTCCAGAATAGCACCAGAGGATGCGTTCAATTAACACTAATACTAGTTTCAATCTGTTGCAGTGTCACCCATATTGAATCTCTGAAACAAATTCACTGAGGCGGCAACGATTCTGTGTGAATGATTAACGAATCAGGACGGGTCCAGAATAGTCCAGATGTAAAGCAGTGTCCACAACTCCACACTATGGTCTTTCGTCAATGAGGTCGCTTGATATCGACGGAAACTATCGACAGAATAGTCCACATGTAAAGCAGTGTCCACAACTCCACACTATGGTCTTTCGTCAATGAGGTCGCTTGATATCGACTGAAACTATCGACAGAATAGTCCACATGTAAAGCAGTGTCCACAACTCCACACTATGGTCTTTCGTCGATAGATGTCGCTTGATATCGACTGAAACTATCGACAGAATAGTCCACATGTAAAGCAGTGTCCACAACTCCACACTATGGTCTTTCGTCAATGAGGTCGCTTGATATCGACTGAAACTATCGACAGAATAGTCCACATGTAAAGCAGTGTCCACAACTCCACACTATGGTCTTTCGTCGATAGGTGTCGCTTGATATCGACTGAAACCTGTCCACACTACACAATCTTCCTAGCTAACTAATTGACTTCCGTTGATCTTACCTCATTTGTATTAGAGGTGGCAAAGATCGGTTCACTTTAGGGAATAAGTTCCAACCGTTCAGTTCATTGAACTGTTCCGAATATAAGTTCAGTTCAGTCAGCCGTTCACTTGATCTAGGCTTATGTAGAATGCATATTAAAAAGGGGGGGGGAGATCTCCACGATAAGTACAAGTTCTTCTGCAGAAATATGTACGAGGAAGTACAAAGTAAAGATCGTTCTTTTCCCATCTCTAATTTGTATGGGTTCCAGTTCCAGATCGACTTCGCTTGACCCACCTCTTCCATTCGCTCATCTCAATTTTCTTTAAATACCCAATTTAGCTGTATTTTTCATTGAAATTTCGTCTCTTCTGAAGCTCCTTCCCCCCTTTTTTTGTGTAATAGCGCCTGTGGAAAGCCATAGGAAATCCAACTTGGCTCGAGATTGGAATCAGTTCTGTTTCCGCAAGGAAAATACAACAGACATATATATCTACTAAAAAGATGATCTGTCATTCAATAGTGCTTACCTTAATGGTAAAATCATTTACCATCAGGTGCAATGATAGGCTGTGTAAATCCTTGTGCATGTTCCCCT
>NW_007386522.1:0-6290 GCF_000475195.1 Diaphorina citri
TAAACTGAGCTAGTCGTGGGCAAATTTTTATTGTGAATAATTTTAGATGATAGGAAATAATTTCATTTACCAAAAAAAATCATCTCTATTCCTCTTTTTCTCAATAAATACCCAAACATCTTTTCCCCCAATTCCTTCTTTTATTGTTGTATTATGAGTTTCGATTCTTCGAAGCTTCGAACTGAACAGTGAAGAGTGAAGTGAGTGAAGTCCTGAAGTAGTGAAGTCTGTGAAGAGTGTGAAGTCACAAAGTCACAACTTCACAAGTCAGTGAACGTTTTGAAAATTTGAAATATTGAAATTTGAAGTTTGAACTGAGCTGTGACTGCGACTGCGCGTTACGGACTTCGGAAGGTGGAAGGTGCGGGGGTTTAGAGAAGCGCGAAGGAGAGAGATAGAGAGAGGGAGAGAGAGAGAGAGAGAGAGAGAGAGAAGTTCAAGGTACATAATTAATAGGGTGTAAAAAAAATTAACGACTCGAAATAGTCGAACTATCTCGAGAATGGATTTGGAAAAAAAAAGTAAAAAACCACTGAACTGAAACATGTACAGTAAACTTTTTCATTAGAACGACAGTTAAAAAGTGAATTTTTGACCTTTTAAAGTTACTTTTTCACACATGGCCTTGCTGCTTAGCGTGTAAATAAATAAAATAATAAATAAATAAAGTTACTTTTTCGGAGTTTTGACCTCAGATTTGGATTTCTCACAACTTTTTACGGAGGAATCGACCTTTGAATAATACCTAGGTATAATATTTTCCCAATTGCAACTCCTCCATTGATCCCAAATCGGGGCATTTGATACTGTTCCTAGAATGCAAATACGATGTGTTAGGTACACAATATACATACCTACCTTAAGTATAATTAACTATAACTTGACTATAGTCTTGACGTCTTTAGATAAACGAACATGCGCCCAACTATAATAGTAATAAACGCGTTGCTAGGTCGTGAGACTAGAAATAGCAGAGTCTCCACATCTACATCTCTCTCTAGACTAGAGGTTCCCAATCTAGCTGTGGTACACGTACCACTAGTGGTACGCGGAAGCATTTCTGGTGGTACGCGAACAGATTTGAAAATCCCATTTTCACGATTCATCTCGTAAATACGAAAAATAAATCTGGTAACCCTAGTTGGGAGAGAAAAAAATCTAGAATCAATACACCAAAATATTGATATTATATTACAGGGAGAGAGAGGAGAACATTAACAAAAAATTTCGCCTGCGGCGCTGTAATATCTTTAGTTAAACATTTAAACCCCAAACCACACAAAATTGATATCTGGTGGTAGGCCAAAAGAACCTTGAGGTGTCAGGCGGTACGCAGTAATCAAAAGTTGGGGAACCCCTGCTCTAAACCTTCTAGTAGAGATGTCTAGTGAGCGAGTTGTGGAGAAAAACTATTCTTCTTCTTCTTCTTCTTCTCCTTCTTCTTCACTTCTTCTTCTTCTTCACTTCTTCCTCTTTTTTTTTATTTTTTTAAGAGGTTTGACGGAGGGAACTGTACTCCGTCAACGGTTCAACTCGTAGCCCGTGGTGATAACACGTTGAATCTTCTTCTTCTTCTTCTTCTTCTCCTTCTTCTTCACTTCTTCTTCACTTCTTCCTCTTTTTTTTTTATTTTTTTAAGAGGTTTGACGGAGGGAACTGTACTCCGTCAACGGTTCAACTCGTAGCCCGTGGTGATAACACGTTGAAGTCACCAGTTCTCAATGGATCACAGACGTTAAGCAACGTTCCTCGTGTTGGGTATCTGGATGGGTGACCATCCGGGCGATCGGGTGCTGCTGGCTTCCCGGCCTCACTTAGGCTGGGTGAGGTTGCGAGTAGGCCGGTAGCTTGTCGCCGCGCCAATGGGACGGTAAGAACCCCGTGACTAAAAACCTTGGCAGCCTCCGTGGCCGAGTGGGTATCTCACCTTGCACGCCGGAGATCCCGGGTTCGATTCTCGGCGGATCGAAGTTTTTTACAAGCGCTAGGTCGCGGATTCGATTCCCGCCCGGTGCGGATTTTATCCGGAACGGATAATGTTCGTTCTCAGAACGGCTAGCTTTCTCCTGGTCTGTCTTCTTTGTCTCTTCGCTTTCGGGACGGTAAGACCTTAGCAGTTCCCTCTATCAAACCTCCTACAGTTCCCTCTATCAAACCTCCTAAAAAAAGACGATACTTTCTTGTTTGAAACACCATTTAGAAAGAAGAAATAATATACCAGACAAGAAAAGTGAAATAAATTCTCAAAGATAAGTAGGTTCCGTAGGTACTCAAGTACATTTATTTTGGCAAAATTCAACACACTGAACAAGCGAACGCATTACAGAAACTCAAAGATAGATAAGTTCTTCAGGTAGGTAAGGTACTCAAGTACATTTATTTTGGCAAGTAAGCGCTAGGCCGCGATTCCTGCCCGGGGCGGATTTTATCCTGATTGGATAATGTTCGTTCTCGGAACGGCTGGCTTTCTCCTTTCCTGTCTTCCTTCTCTCTTCGATTTCGGGACGATAAGACCGCCCTGCTCCGGCGGGGGTCGTCCGCCGGCTTAACCTTTTCTTAGCGAGTAAGACTTGAGAACCCACGATGCTTCCTACACACTTCCGACAGTACCCAGCTGTTCCGAGTTGCCACCTTTATAATCTCTGCTTCGTTAGGGCTTTTTCAGATGAGGTCTGAAGACTTTCTGTATGCTCTCTCCTTCGTTTTGTGGTTCAAACCACAGTGGGTACCCTCACCCGCCCTCGCATCATCAACCCCTCACTCCACCTACCTCTTCCCTCTACAACTTCCTGGTTCCTGGTTGCTCCTTCGGTTGTTGTCTTACACGACCTAGCACACTGTCACCAACCTCACTCTTGCGATAACTTTCGCACTTCCTCGACCGCTTACTTCGGCTCTTGAAAAAATTCTTTTGTCAAGTTCTGAGATCGGTTGGGTAGCTGGTGCTACTCCGATCGTGACCTATACTACTACTACACCTTAATAAAATAAAAAATAGACCGGACTCGCCATAAACTTGCCCTCAGCCGATCAGACCTACCCCCTCGACAATGGTGTCCCTCATCTCGCGGTCGAATCAGACGTCCGCTAAAATCGGCCGTCATCTTGACTCCGCGACTTTAAAGGGAGCTTTTCTTTATCGTTTGCACACTCACGCTCCCGTAAGTGAGCATTTTAAAAATGCATCGGTTTTGGTTTACAGTGGTTCGCTAGTTGGGCTGCAATGCCCGACTAACTCTCCGGGACTGGCTTTTACCGGCTGGGTGCAGAGCTTGGCCGTTTTCGCGCTCCTTCTTTCCTTCTTTTACATACACAATCAAAAATTGTAAAGCACGACATGGGATGTATCCGCGCGAAATCCCATAACTTGACCATGGGCTTTTGGGGCTGTCCAGGAAAAATTTTAATGCGACTACAAATTTTTGAAATATTATTAATTTTATCCTGACGAACTCACTCTCCGTGTGAGTCCGCTCAATGCGAACTCCGCAAAAGAGATGGGTAGATTGGAATCTCGAGGTACATAATGCACCCAGTTTAAGACTTATATTTACCTCCTACTGTTTAAGGAGGGAGGCCGACACCTACTGGTGCAGCAGACTAATGGCGTCCGCTCGCAGAACTGGTATGCGGTGGCTGCGTTGAAAATGCGGGGAAAGAAAAAGGTCGTATGTACCGCAAAAAAGGGACGAACTCCTAAATACGGGTTTCTCCGGTCGGACCTTTCTACTTTCACGGTTCTTGTCTAGACGTCCATTAAGATCTCTAATGCTGATCTACTCTGTTTATTCTATTATTTACATGTTTTATCTTATTCCTTACCTAAAAAGTTCTCCGTGCTTGTATGTCATGATGCCATACTTTACCTCTTTTATTTTATATCTTTTGTGTTTCACCCTGGTCGAATTTTACTTGCTAAGGGAGGTGAATCGAGGTCAAAATCGCCTGAAGGCGGTAAATTTATACATTTAAATTATTGTGAATCGCAGGGGAAATTGACCTTGAGCAAGTCTGCAATCAAAGCTGTATTGGAGTAAAGACGCGTACAGGGGTCTTACTTCAAAAGCAGTTTGATTGTAATTTCTCAACTTAGTTGCCCCTGGATTAAAACCAACGTTTTTTAGCGATAATTTAATTCCCAATGTGGCTTTGGACCTTTTTACCTTTGGTCATTACCTTAACTTTGTAGTCCAGTCTTTTACAGTACCTTTAGCACTTTTAAATTTCTTTTGAGGCTTTCCGAGTACCCTTTAAACTGGGTGGGGCCGAGTTCTTAATTTACATTTAATGTTATAGTCACAAAAAGGCTTTTGCGCGGGACGGCCCGTAAAGGGGCGGGAGTATAAAAATTCAAGTCGTATAACGTATAAAATAAAATTACTTCGCCCATTAGAATGACCAAAAAAATTCATGGGAAGTCGGGGATTAAAAGACCTTTTTAAGACTTGTACACAGACCTTCCAGTAGCTATATCAGTACCTTAAAGTTAAGGCCTTTTCGTATATTTGCGACAATAAGCCTTAAAATTGTTACGACTACAGGTGCAAAGGCCTCGTATACACCATGTAGTAGCCCCATGTATCAGAGCGGATCACCCACCGGTATTAAGAGGAATAACCTATGAGTTCTCTTCGTTCCTTTGAGTACGAAGGGCACCCGATTTGAGCATAGGCAAATATAGACACCCACTAACGGGAGTAGTGCAACGCAAGCAAGCACTAAGAAGAGAAGTAATTTCCAGCTGGGGCGACTACCGGGGAGCGCCCTGAATAACCCGCCTGAGTAACCTCACCCACTCATCTTATCTTATATGGAAGAAAATAGGACGAGCTTACTCTGATTTTTCAAGGGATATCCTATTCCTTTCATTTTTAAAGGGAATTAATAAAAATAAGACTATTTAAGATACAGATCGATAACGAAGGCAAAAGTCGGTAGAAGCAAATGGAGCCGACCACCACGTGTCAATAAATGGTAAGGTGGAGTTCCTTCTTCTCGGTCACCAGCAAGAGGTCGAATCTAACTATTATATATGGTAATAGACTGCGGATACTATAAGATGGTTACTTCGTAATTTATGTATGGTTGACTCGTATATTTATAGATGGTTACAAGTCGTACTGCTTTATACATGGTCTACTTCGTGCTGTTATAGATCGGTTTTAATTCGTATTTTCTTTATAATTAATTCATAATCTTATTTTATTATGTTACCTCCACTATGGGTGCTTCACAAACTTCCCGTCAAAGTTTCCGCGACCCTGGGAGGTTCAAACTCGACTAGCTTGAATTTAAAAGTGCGCTACTGTATTAAAAAGGTTTATCATCTCATCATACACGGAAGTACGAAACATTTTTCAATTAAAAACTGCCAATGGATAAGCATGAACTATAAACGGAATAGGATGTAAAAGCGACTCGTGATTTCACGGTTGATTCCATCTCACAGGTCGAATCCGCTTTAAAACGACTAACAAAAGAATAGGGTTAATTCGTAATTATGTATGGTTGACTCGTTTTTATAGATGGTTACTTCGTAATTTATGTATGGTTGATTCGTATTTTATAATGGTTATTAATTCGTACTTTATTTATGGTCAATTCGTACTTTATAGTGGGTTTGTTCGTACTTCCTTCAACATAATTCATAATTCGTACTTATTTATGGTTAATTCGTAATTTATTTATGGTTAATTCGTATTTTATATTTTATGGAAAGCAATTTTATAACAAATATATAACTCGGCCTTTTAACCGCGGCCTTGTAAAAGTAAAAAAAAAAAAAATGAAAGATAAAAATTATATTAAAACATAATAATTTATAAAAATTTTTAGTACTAATAATAATCATAAAACAACAACAATAATAATAATTTATAAAATTTGTATACCAAAGTAAAACGAAAAATAAAACTAATAATAACTTATAAAATTTTTTCGTCCCAAAACAAAAATAATAAAAAATACAAAAGTAGAAAAATAATGATAAAAGATAAAAAGAAAGATACAAAAAATAACAAGCAATAAGGTTTAAAATTCATGGATGGTTGGATGGTAATAGATGTTTAACTTTATTCACAAAGGTTAAAATGCAGTTTTGGTTCAATCTATTCTCGACCTCCGCCTCGTCCTTTTTAAGATGCACCCTTTTAATTCATCAGGGCACTCCTATTAGCTCCCTACACCCAATATAAAAGACATTGCCCAGTCGAATATAAGTTAGGACGATTTGAACGGTAAAAAAAAAAAAAAAAAAAAAAATTCTCCCAAACTGTCTCCCTTGACATGAG
>NW_007386522.1:8780-10189 GCF_000475195.1 Diaphorina citri
TTGTGTCCCGAAGGGGGTAGGCCTTTCGCCAGCACATTGTGACGCGGTGTGACCAAAATGGGCGGGTGACGCGCGCAGCGTCAAGCTGTCTAGAATGAAAACGAAAGGTTAAAATCTAATATTTCTTCTTAGTTAGAGTTGACTGTCAGCCGCATTTGGTGACACCGGTAAGTTTGGACAAGGTGTACTCCTTGTTCGACAATAACTTCTAAACCGTAGCCTGTCTCTTTTATAAAAACGAAGCCAACTTTGCGTCTTTACTAAGATATAGAAACGGTAAAACGATTATTAAAAAAGACTGTTTATATTAGGAGAGTATTTACATTTAGCCCATCGCACAGACTTTATTTAAATAACGTCCTTTTTTAGTTAATTTAACTAAAAAGGAGTCTCAACAATAGTTTTAAGAAGATGAGTAAAAGAAATAAAACAATTGAGCTGTTATTGAAGATTTTGCATCAGAGAAAATATTTTTCTTCGGTGAAACCAGAAATGATTCTTATATCTTTCCGTTTCTAATAATTTTTCTAAAATATAATCCTCTCATAAATGTAAATCGGGTAGGTGTCTGAAATAAATTTTATTCAGGAAAAAATCAATTAAATTGATTTTTCTCAAGTTGTTATCAAATTTTCTACTCCAATTTTCTTTATTTTGTTAAGTGGTCAGTATTTTAACTTGCTGTCAAACCCTTAATGAAAATTGCTATAGATGTTTCTAAACTTCATAATCACCAATATTTGTATTATTCATTTTCCTACTTATGGTTCAAGATTCAATTAATTTTATTTAGTAAATTAGGTTTTGTTTACTAATTTACCTTCTCTTATATTACTTGGGGTTTCATATGGAATTGAAGGTTTCAATTAGTATATTCTGACTTTTCCCTGTCTTTACAGAATTATATGATACTAACCCTAGAATTAAGTAAATAAGAACCATCTGCTATCTGTAACGTTAATGTATGTTACTCTATCTAAAGAAAATAAATCAACATGCTCAAATTTTAATATGAATAAATTCAATTTTATTCTTTTTATTTCTAATTATTTTTAATACAATGATGGAAAGGATGGGAGTGGTAAACTGAGCTAGTCGTGGGCAAATTTTTATTGTGAATAATTTAAATGATTTCATTTACCAAGAAAATCTCTAAACATCTTTTCCCCCTATTCCTTCTTTTATTGTTGTATTAAATGGCGCGCCAACTCGCGGCTCGAATAAACCCGAGATTAAGAGAACCCTAATTATGACATGTTGATATTATTTAATTAAATTGAATATTTTATCTTGAACCTAGGAAATGTCCAAATAATTGGTGATTTTAAAAGTAAATTTACATTTATGAGAGATTGAAGATTTAAGTTAATTAAAATCTATTAAAGATAAAAATTAGCTTTAAGACTAGA
>NW_007386523.1:0-2593 GCF_000475195.1 Diaphorina citri
ATATGGAAATGCTTAAAAAGTCAATCAACAATGCTAATACCTGATAAGAGATAAGGTTGATAAGAATTTTAAATTTGATTATTTGAATTTAATTTTTACTTCAACTCCAAAAAAAAAGAAATGTGATTGAAGAAATGTGAATGAAGAGAAGTTAGCAAGTTGTAAATAAACGTGAATGCAGTCACGTACGAAAAAAAGTGTTGCCAAGTGACAATACTACGAAATGTTTGTATTGTACGCCCTAGAAAAAAAGAAAGTGAATTACCGTACACCCGTACAGGCCTGTTTCGTTCCCACTTGTGAGTTTCATCCGATTTTTTTTTTTTTTTCGAATGTCCTATTTCCACTTTGGCACGACACGATTTTTTTAAACGACAAGTGGTAACACTTCCATTTAAATTACTACTTGCCTACAGGACATTCGGAAAAAAATTCTATGAAACTCGCAAATAGGAACTTAGGAACGGTCCTTCAAAGGGTTAAATCGCAAGAAAACCGTACACATTCATCCGGCAACATTGTAAGGCCTTGTAAACATTTTTTGGCACCGAATTTCAAAAAGCAAAAAAAAAAAAAAAAAATCCTGGATTCCTGGTTTCCTGGAATGGAAACCCTTCCGTTGCCTGTAAGCCTGTTTTTCCGATTTACTTTTGATCCCTTTGGCAGTTTGAACCCTTTTCCTCAGTTTTCATTGTTGGAGATGTGTTCAGAAACTTGATGAAGTCAGTTTGAAAAATAGGTAAGAAGTTAGAAGAATCAACAGAAGTGCTGCATGTATCTCAATCAATCTCAATAAGCTTCTATTTTTAGACATTTTACATTGCCTAGTTCCTGTCTTGGATATTATGTTATACCTGGGGGTCTCATTAAATTGTTATGCTTCTATTTTTAGACATTTTACATTGCCTAGTTCCTGTCTTGGATATTATGTTATACCTGGGGGTCTCATTAAATTGTTTTGTGTGAGATATGTCACTGATGAACCAGTAACCTAATTCCTTAATTTGAAAGATGTATGTAGAAAGACATCACTATTGTATTTTACGAGTGGTTAGTGGTCCAGTGAACTGTAGAGCTCGCTCTGAAAAAGGCCCCCTTGAGGTCTAAAATTCAATCACCAAATTTCCTCTATGCTAACAATATTCTGTTCAAGTTTTGATTTAAGTTACATTATTAAAGGTTTAGTTCCTGAAATTTGAAAACAAAACACATTCAATTATTGGATGAAGTTGCAAATGCTTTAGAAATTCTTGCATCTGACCCACAAGCATTCAAAAACTCCTGCTGAAATGCAGTCAAGAAAATCCAAAAATTTAGCTTTTTCTGATTCTTCTCCCCCCCCATTTTTATAAATTTTATTTGATATTGTTTCAGATGAAGGGAAATATCTAGCAGTATTATGGCTCTGCTTGGTGCCCAACTTGTCTTTACTCTAGTCACTGTTAGTATTATTCAGAAGTTGAGTCCACACTATTGTATTTTACGAGTGGTTAGTGGTCCAGTGAACTGTAGAGCTCGCTCGGAAAAAGGCCCTTAAGGTCTAAAATTCAATCACCAAATTTCCTCTATGCTAACAATATTCTGTTCAAGTTTTGATTTAAGTTACATTAATAAAGGTTTAGTTCCTGAAATTTGAAAACAAAACACATTCAATTATTGGATGAAGTTGCAAATGCTTTAGAAATTCTTGCATCTGACCGCCCACTTAGCCTCGTGAGTAAAATGAGTAGCCATGTAATATGTTGTTGTTGTTGTTGTTGTTGGTGTTGTTGTTGTTGTTGTTGTTGTTTTCAAATGCTCGGAGTTGACTATTAGGTCATTTTCCCTAGCCATGTAATATAAAAGCGCATAAGCGACCGGTGCCAGCATGATAGGTAAACATTGGGTGTCAGGATTAATGAGGTTGTATGTATTTGGAAAATCCTACAATGCTTAAGTGAGCACCAAAAAGTATGACAATAACCCAAATTGACTTTTTTCTTTTTTAATGTTATTATTTTAATATAAGTAATATTTTTAATGTTGATTTTTTTCTTCTTTAATATTATTTTTAATATTTTCTTTTTTAATACTTCCTTCACAGGGGACTATTCATGGGTTGGTATGCTTTCTAGTAAGGACAAATGCTCGCTGAACTCCACTATATCTCCTGCGATGGACCAGGAGACTGCCTCATCCTCATCTGGGCTCCCAGAATCTCCCCCTATGACTCTGGCCCTGGACTCTCTTAAATTGGTAAGTAAAGCCGTATTTTTTTGAGATTATTATTATTATTATTATTATTATTATTATTATTAGTATTATTATTATTATTATTATTATTATTATTATTATTATTATTATTATTATCTAAAAATTCAGCTTTTTCTGCTGATTCTTCTCCCCCCCCCCATTTTTATAAATTTTATTTGATATTGTTTCAGATGAAGGGAAACATCTAGCAGTATTATGGCTCTGCTTGGTGCCCAACTTGTCTTTACTCTAGTCACTGTTAGTATTATTCAGAAGTTGAGTCCACACTATTCATTTTCCCGATGGCTTCTTTGTTCTACTGGGTAAATATTATTATTAATTAATTAATTTTATATATAAA
>NW_007386523.1:7021-12222 GCF_000475195.1 Diaphorina citri
AATTTATCCTTTTCCGATTTCTTCTTCTCTTCTTCTTCTTCTTCATGGGGTCATCGTTAAGGGTATAACCTGAACCATAAGGCGCCGCAAGACTGCTAAGGCTCAAAGGCCAGTTTTTTTTTTTTTTTTTTTTTTTTTTTTTTTTTTTTTTTAGGATATCCTATCCTGTCATTATTTTCGAAGAATTGAGTCTCTTAACTCGAGTGGACCAACACGGGTCTTTGCACCGGTCGCTGAAGCAAGGTAACCCTTTCGGATCGTATGCT
The DNA here is from genome assembly GCF_000475195.1 of Diaphorina citri. Classification (NCBI taxonomy): domain Eukaryota; kingdom Metazoa; phylum Arthropoda; class Insecta; order Hemiptera; family Psyllidae; genus Diaphorina; species Diaphorina citri. The sequence continues at coordinate 7,288 of NW_007386523.1, forward strand.
TGGCTTTTACGTCTGGGTCAGAGGGTCGAACCGGAGTAAGTGTGTTACTCTTAGTAGTAGCGTTAGTGGTCTATGTCCGTTTGGTCAGTATAGTACAGCAGCTAGCATAGAGGATGGCTAACGCCGCGAGGGAAACTTTTATAAGTGTCGGAGGCAGTCACTATCTTGTCCGTAGAATGACACTCGCCTTTACCAGGGCTCAATTCCCTTTGTATATCATAGGTATAAACATCAAGGCATAAGTTCGAATTAGTAGTAAACACCCCGTCAACGGGATGTGTGAATTCGAGTCCCACTGGAACAACACATACGTCAAATCGACCCCACCTTTTGCAGAAGTAGTCGGAGTACTATTTGACTTCTCGACGGAACTTTAAAGATCGGTTCCTTAAGTTTGCCTAAATTTACTTCTATTTGGAAGTATGGGAAGTAAGTGTAATGACTCGTCTAGTCATGAGGTGTACTTTAAGTTTTTAACCGTCCTTTTCTTTTGGGTGTCGTAGTACAATTTTACGTTAAAATAGTTTCTAGATTATACCTTTCCATTTATCAAACTATTCCTATTGTATCCCATTTCAGCGTACCTGTTGGTTTGTGGTTCGCGTATGAGTCTAAACTAAAGTACCAGCTCTCCATACTTACTTACCATGTTGCGACTTTGTTTCTTGTTTGTCTTCATTTGGTCCCGAACTATTTTTTTCCCCCCTACAAATTCATCCTATGTAACTCCTATTATCGTATGAGTTAAAGGATATTGGATGTGAGATTAGTCATAGTATGTCAGGACCGACTCTCCTGAATTTTGTCTTCTCTTATTCTAGTCGCAGATCGATCCCCTGATATTTTAATAGTTGTCCCTCATCTTTTCAGGAAAAGGGAACGATATGTAGTATCGTTTCCAACTCGTGCTTTTCGTAGGTGAGCTTTTAAAACAAATCGGTTTGGTCAACAAGAGTTTCAGAGGATCGGCGTTTCCTGTTCTCTTTCTCGTTCTCTTGTCAGTCTCTTTCAGGAAAGACTATTGGGTACCTCCTGTCCTTCATAAATTTTTTCTACCTAGGTCTTGATTCACAATCCAGGCTTTTCTGCGGCCTACCTCGCCCTTTCTCCGCCTCACTTCCATTCCTCAACGTTTTTTCTAGTAGCTTTATCTCTTATTTCAAAGTTCAACATGTCGATACACTGCAGGCTCTTCCTTTCCTGGATCTTTCCGGACACTTCTGTTACCTTTATCTTTTGGGGTACCGAGTAGGTTGCCAAACAGTACCGTCGTTATTTTCCCGAAACAATCCGATATTTTTGTCAAAAATCAAATGTTCCGCCGGAACACACCTTTTTTCCGGTTTGTTTTTCCAAATTCTATGGAAAATACGGGAAGCTGACTAATAAACAGAAAAAAACAAAAAAAAAAAGTTTAAAAAAGATAGGTAGTACGTACGAAAAAACACAAAAACCGCGAGTCAAGTTAGTATTTTTCTCAGCCTTTTAGCACTGTGATGTTTTTAGTAACACGGATTCAACAAACGGAAGTATTAGTAATTTAGTAACCGTATCCTGGGTAAAGCCAGTTTTACCCAGAGGAATATGTCAAGGATGTTTTATTCGAATTATTCATTGTATTTGTTTTTTTTTTATTGATGCAAGAATAGTTTTTTGTTTCTCGGGGGGGTGCATGCCTTTGTTCCGGCTGTAAAAATCGCGGCAAATCCGTATGTTATTTCACATTTTGCTAGTTTGTACCGTAGTATGGCCGAAAAAAGTTGGAACCTAGTACCGGGACTAATGATCCGAGTTCATGGGGTGAAAGCCTCTTAGTCGGTTTGCTAGAATTTATCCAACTAAATATCAAATAATTACCCCACTTTGTGTTTCCCAGGGGCCCGGTTTCAAGATCTCATCAACTTCTGCATTGCTATTTGGTGCGCCTCATGGGAGCTATGGTTCCTTTCCTGGAATGCGAATGGCGCGAATGCATTGGATTCTCTCAAGTGAGTCAGATAAGCCGTATTTTATTATGTGACCTTTTTTGTTCTTTTCTTTAGTCATCAACGAAATTTTCTCTTGGACTAGTTTTGCACTGGCAGCGGCGTGGTGGCGCCATTACGTCGCATAATGGTCCAAAGAGAAATTACGTATTGATAATAAAATACGGCCCTATAATTGTTCAAAAAATTTACGAGGGGCTTCTGGGTCATACTGTAAATGGGCGTTGTAAGCAGGTGCTTTTCGAAACCAATGTACCGCGAGTGAAAAAGCGTAGGTATGACTTACCTATAAGGTATGTCTTTTTTTTTTTTTTTTGTTCTTATGGCCGGGGCACCAAGTGAGCCGTATTTGGAACTTAATTAAGCATCCTGATTCTGATGGGTTGATTTCCAAAAATTTCAGCCAATCAGATGTGTTTAAAACGAGTTTAAACTCACTTTCGTGGGGCCCCCGGCCTTATACGAATATTCTCCGTTGCAGGTGATGTGTTTGATCGACTTGCTACTCAAGATAGTTCTCAACGTGAGGCTTCATAACCGCCGTTCGTACTGATCAATACTCTGGATCAAGGCTGTGGCTCGGGTACTATCTGAACGAGTCGGGTGTTCCACGGTATGGACGCGCCTTTGTAAGTATTTATTTTTTATTATTATATTATAATTTATTTTAAAGACGTTCCTTTTATTTGTTATTTCGGATACAAATCTCACAGTAATAAATAGATATTTAATAAAATGATATTACCCCTCCGTAAAAGCGAGTGCTCTTGTGGGGAAGTTTACACCGTGGGTTTTTGATTCTCTACAACACCCCTTTCCTCTCCCCGCTTAATGTTTTTTTTTTTTTTTCTTTAATGAAGTTTGCCAGAAGTGAACTGCTAACTGCTAAGTAAGGTCTTATCGTCCGAAATCGAAGAGAGAAGGAAAGACAGGATAGGAGAAAGCCAACCGTTCCGAGAACGAACATTACCTATCTGTTCTGTATAAAAATCCTCCCCGGGGCGAAAAATAGAACCCGCGGCCTAGCACTTACAAGGCAGACACGCCACCCAACCAAGCTAACTAGACTGGAACTTAATGAGTCTTATATCGATTCTGTTTGATTTTTTATTCCTCATTTACTGGATCCGTTCCCCATTTAATTCCTGTTCCATCCCCACAGATTGACGGAATTCCGGGTTCGACAGTCTACGCTGGGTACTCATCGTTGTACTCATACTGCAGAGACTGGCGCCTCATGCCTATCTACTTGCAAGCGTATCTTGAACATGGCCTATGCCAGGTTCGAGGAGCAGAGGAAAGAGGCGGGCAGGATTACTAATGGTTAGAGCTACAGAAGAAGAAAATGGATAATTTGATACACTCTAGGAGCTATAGGACACTTTACTGAAGGAGAATAAACACTGTATTTTATTTATGACTTTGTTTTTGGTTCGAATATGATTCAAACAAAGGATATTCCCGCTTTGGACGACCACACGTTGTGCCACAGGGTCACATTATGTATTTTCAATGGTATCTGAAATAGTCCTGTCTCTCAAGTTAAGGGAGATGTTTTTAATGCATGGGTTTCTGTGGGTAATCACCATGGAATATGCTTTGGTAGTCAGGGTGTTGAAGATTAAATATGGCTTATGTTTACCTAGTGTTTATTTGTCCAACTTCAGATTGCTGCAGTATTCTATTACCTGTGCGTTGTAACCTTGCAATATGTCGCACCTCTTCTCATGTGCCTGTTCTTCACTCTCATGTACAAATCTTTAGGTAAGTCAAAACACGAAGTTTTTCCCCCCCGAGGTGGATCTACAGTCTACCCTACACTGAAGTCGATCGACATTGGCTGGAAAGGCGGGAGACCCGGGTTCGATTCGCGGCGGAATAAAAAAAAATGTATCATGCAAATTATTGATTCCGTGACTGGATATTGCTGGAAAATGAGCCCACTCAGCCTCGTGAGTAAAATGAGTAGCCATGTAATATAAAAGCGCATAAGCGACCGGTGCCAGCATAGTAGGTAAACATTGGGTGTCAGGATTAATGAGGTTGTATGTATTTGGAAAATCCTACAATGCTTAAGTGAGCACCAAAAAGTATGACAATAACCCAAATTGACTTTTTTCTTTTTTAATGTTATTATTTTAATATAAGTAATATTTTTAATGTTGATTTTTTTCTTCTTTAATATTATTTTTAATATTTTCTTTTTTAATACTTCCTTCACAGGGGACTATTCATGGGTTGGTATGCTTTCTAGTAAGGACAAATGCTCGCTGAACTCCACTATATCTCCTGCGATGGACCAGGAGACTGCCTCATCCTCATCTGGGCTCCCAGAATCTCCCCCTATGACTCTGGCCCTGGACTCTCTTAAATTGGTAAGTAAAGCCGTATTTTTTTGAGATTTTTATTATTATTATTCAACCAAAGAGATTCCGCTTTGGACGTCCACACTTGCTGCCACTTATGTATTTTCAATGGTTATCTAAAACAGGGCCTCTTAGTGAAATTTTGCTATTATTTGATGAAAAAATTTCAAGAATTAAAGAGACTGTCTCTCATGTTAAAGATGTTTTAATATTTGGGTTTCTGTGGGTAATCACCATGGAAGTCCAAGCCAGATCATAAAATTTATCTAGATGTAATAATGGAGAAGTAAACGATATTTGTGACAAGGATTTAAGTATGCTTAGCACAATTAAAAAAATCTTTAAACAACATGGGCCATTTATTTCTGGTTTCAGATATTCACAACCGACGTGTTCCGTGGCATATTTGGTTTCGCCACTTGGTGGGTGTGCTTTGCTTGGTTTGCATCTTCCGCCTTGGGTATGGTGTACCTTAAGTATTTCGCCAACTCCAAGTAGGTATTAGTAGTGCCCTAAGCGAGAATCTAGTCTAAAAAAAGCTGAGTGTGAACATCACGACTTTCTATCTTGCCTACGCTAAGTAG
>NW_007386524.1:0-2513 GCF_000475195.1 Diaphorina citri
ATAGGTACCGCTGTTCTTTTGTATTCACAATGTTTTATAGATAGGTAATCAGATCTTCTTGTCACAGGAAGACGCTATGTCTTATCAAGAACGTGGCATGAATTCTCTGGTAAATTAAATATCCGATGTAGAAAAGATATATTTCATGCAGATGGAAACTGGAAATTAATACGGAGAGAGGTGAAATCAATTTCCAGTCTAATGGAAAAGTGACTTTCATTCCGGACTGCCTCATTAGCTAAAAGTCAAAATTCATCCTGTCAAAATTTATACTACCATTGACCTTCTGGAAGTACCTTTCATTAGCCTCGTGTAAGCCATTCATCAAGTTCTCTAGCCTATTCTAGTTAGGATGCTCCGGGCAAAATTGATTATATTTTTATATTTGGACAATATTTTCATATTTTGGCAATATTTCATATTCTGATAATATTAGCAGATTAGCACTTCCCGAAACTGCCTACCAGTGAGGAATGCGAGAACTATTGGGTGGCGAATTTTAAGAACGTCAAATCTCTTAACATGAACAATCTATTTTATTTTATGTTAAGTTTATGAACATAAATTTTTATTTTATGAGTCCTTTCAGCTGAATTCCCTTCAGGGATGAGCTATTTATTTGAGAAAGACCCAATGTTCTCAAAAGCAGCGGTTTTCCCATTATGTTATTTCATATAATATTCACCAAATTTGATCAAAACCATAAAAAAATAGCCCTGTGCAAAAATAAGTAATATCGCAGAAGAAACATTGCACAAGACAAGACAAAACAAGACAAGAACATTATAATCGTTGCTGTGTCGTCAAAATATTGCCAAATGTGGAGTGTAATGTTAAAGTGTACAGTTGTAAAGTTTTGCTTTCAGGAACGTAGTCCTAATCTGTAAACTGACCCTTCTCCACTGCATTCAATTTCTCCATGTGATCAAGATGATAAATGTAGAGATAAAGTTTAGCACTATCTTCAGCAACTTTTACTCTCGATAAGAGCCCTAATGTGAATCTGTCTGCCAATGTGTGCAGTGTAACTGGTAAAATATCGTGGTGATTTCAGGTCAATCAGATCATCCTACCAAAGTCAGGGTCGATTTGAGTAGATAAGGATTGACATGAAACAAAATATGAGTAGTTGTTTGTACCATGTGTACCTTCAAGATTCAAACCAATCAACCCCTAATCATTAGAAATTTGCTGAAGATAATGAATTGCTCTACCTATACCTATCTACCTAGAAAATACAATTCTTAGAGCTCCTAATAAATTCAGGGATCTCTTCCCAATTTATTTCCAATATAAAGATAGACAAAGGGGATTGGACGTACTCGGATATAGTGAAGAAGAACACTTCAGATATCTTTCTTTGGGTCTAAGAAATTCAAACTTCTCCATTTTGTCAGGATAAGTTTTGTATCTGTGGGACTTTATCACGTGCTTCGTTAGGTTTTACTGCCTTTGTAGACATTTTAAAACGCTTCAGAGACAGAACAGCTTTTACAATCGGCACAATTGTGACTTTAAAGGATGATACATATATAATGCAGTTTAAAGTTGCACGAATCAACTAGACGGAAAATTTGAGGTTGAGGCCTCTTGGACTTTCTATAAACTTCAAGTGGAAAACTTTTCTTTTACTCAATGGATTTGGAGGTCTGTTAGTTTGTGAGACAGTAGATATATACGTATACTTTTTCTATAACTTTAAGCCCATAGGACCGACACTGTCATAATTTCATCAAATTTTACATAAAAGTTACTCGTATAGGTAATTAATATTAAATTATACTCGTATTGCGTAGGTTTGCAATTGAAAATATTAATCAATAGGTAAGTCAAATTCGGTGTTTTTTTAACAAGGTATTTAATTTTGGTTTTTAAAATTAAGGAAAAAGAAATAAAAAATCACGAGGCTCATGTCTCTACCAGTATCGACTATACCTACTTAGATTCAGTCCTGATAAAAAGTACAAATAAGTTTCTTTTTCTCCAACAAATCCCCTACGGGGCAACCTCTCTCAGTTGTATATCCTGAGGAGCCTCACTACTGGCTTCTCTTTTGTTTCTCAAACTGATAAAAGATAAGATAAGAGAACCTCCTAGTTCCAATCATGTTGCGACACGGGATCCATCTTAGCGTTGCTAGTCTTCTAGTCATCTCCATTTCTTGTCAAATTTTTCCCAATGTGAACAATAACTTTCAAAGTAATTTCCCACCGTCAAATTTGAACAACGGATTTCAAACTTACCAGCAAATTCCAAATGGATTTCAAACTTACCAGGCAATTCCGAACGGATTCCAAAATTACCAAAAAAATTCAAACGGATTTCAAAATTACCAGCAAAGCCCCAACGGATTCCAAAACGTCCAACAGTTTGGCAATGGATTTAACGGAGTTGGTGGATTCCAAAGTGGATCTTCAGCTGCACAGGAGGAGTTAGTGGATTATTACCGACCAGGGCAGAACTATACTGACCGAAACAGTGTGACCTTCCAGGATGGCATCGTGACACAACTG
>NW_007386525.1:0-2513 GCF_000475195.1 Diaphorina citri
CAGTCCAAGTCAAGTCATGAAATTAAACGAGATCTCGTCAGGGAACGACATGTTTGTGACAATGCATGATGCTTAATAAAAAAAAAATATACCTTGTTTATAGCACCAGCATACACACAAAAAGCCCAAACTGAGGCTTAGGTGTAGGGGCTGGTCAGCCCCAAAGGACGGGTTGAGCTTCTACGAATCTAGCACCAGCATAGGACTGAAAAGTCCCTTTCCTTTCGCACTCTAAACAAATAATTCCTGCTCTATTTTCTTCTCTTTCAGAGCATCCTCAAATCCCCAATGGCAGCCCCTCGTGTTGGTGATTGGAGGTTAGCGGTTTCAGTCCAAGTCAAGTCATGAAATTAAACGAGATCTCGTCAGGGAGCGACATGTTTGTGACAATGCATGATGCTTAATAGAAGAAAATATACCTTGTTTATAGCACCAGGACTGAAAAGTCCCTTTACTCTCGCACTCTAAACAAATAATTCCTGCTCTATTTTCTTCTCTTTCAGAGCATCCTCAAATCCCCAATGGCAGCCCCTCGTGTTGGTGATTCCCCTTAGGTTGGGTATTCAGGACATCAATCCTGTGTATATTAACGGCATCAAAAAGTGCTTCACGTTCCCTCAATCTCTGGGCGTGATAGGTGGCAAGCCCAACCATGCACTGTATTTTATAGGATATGTAGGTGAGTGTTGTTGGTGTAATGTCCAAGTTAGAATAGATAAATCTTGATTATCTTAGGGTATTCAGGACATCAATCCTGTGTAGATAGGGACCTTTGTAAAACAATGGGTAGTTCCCGTTTATTTAAATAAAATAAAATTAAATTAAAAATTAAAAATCTTGCTTGAAGAAGACTGAAATATCCCTTTACTTCATCAGTCTAAACAAAGTATGCATATAAGTAGTAGTGAGTTTATAAATTAGGATTTTTAAGTAAGAGCTGTAGCAATAGAGGCCCTATCGTCCAGAAATCGAAACGAGGACACGGTAGGAGAAAGTTAGCCATTCCAAGAACGAATCTTGTTTGTGGATATAGTTCGCCTGGGGTTCGGGTGGAAATCGAACCCGCAGGCTAAGCTGTCTAGGCTGATTGAACTGTATTTTGATTCTGATTACAATGATTATTCCTCAATGTCCTAAATGTGTATTCCTGTATTAGGCTCAAAATTTGATGTTTAATTCGACAAAATCGATCAGGACATCAATCGCCACAATTGTAGACAACTATGTCTACAGTTTAGACAAGGAGTAAAATCAGAAATAGAGAATGATTGTATATGTTTAAAAATAAATAAAAAATGATATATTGGGAAAAAAAATCAATATTCCTCTAATAAATACTAGTATATAATTTATATTCCTGGATTCTATTTTTCGTCTCAGGTAACGATGTAATATTCCTGGATCCTCACACGAATCAAAACATTGGCTGTGTGTATGACAAGGAGCAGGACAGTGAGAAGAAGCTGGACTCTACCTATCATTGTCCTCAAGCCAGCAGACTTCATATTCTTCACATGGGTAGCCGTTGCAGTTCTCTCTATCAAACGATCAAACCTCTTTGAAAAACAAAAAAAATTCTGTTTAGGATATAGGTAGGTAGGTAAATATTTTTGAGCTTCATTGGCCCTTTGGTACATGTCCCTACAGGGACTTACTTTCTCTATAAGTTCTACAGTAGGTCTGTACAATGAACTGTATATTACATAGTTAACAGTTACCATGATAGCATCACAGTAGGTAGAGTTAACTAATCAGCACATTTGGCAGAGGAGAGAGAGTATGGCACCAAGTTACATCAGATTATGATGTATCTGAAATGATCTAGGACTTCAGAAGTCTAGAACCTAAGTTTCTTTTCTTGGAACGCGAGAAGATCATTTTTGTCTTATCTTGTTTGTATAACGTTTTTAGTTAAATATAGGCAGATTCAGATTCTAACTTAGACGTAGATAGGTAGGTATACACATATTTTCGAGGCTTTTAATTGGTGCAAAGATTGCCACGATTTTTAAATTCTACCCTAAACTGACTTTTTTTCAATGTCACTGAGAGCGGATGGTCACCCATCTAGATATGTACGAACCACGCGCAAAGTTTCTTAACCTTAAGTGACTCATTGGAAATTGGCGCATTCAACGCGCCATCGCTACGCCGGCGCGGCGCCGATGGTTAATAAACTTTTCATTAATTATTATTTAGCATTCAGCCAATTTAAGTAGTCGACCATATCTCATCCAGGTCTAGGTACGCCAGCCTAGTTAGCTTGGTTGGTAGCGCGTCTGCCTTGCAAGCGCTAGGCCGCGGGTTCGATTCCCGCCCAGGGCGGATTTTATCCTGATGGGATAATGTTCGATTTCGGAACGGTTGGCTTTTTCCTATCCTGTCTTCCTTCTCTCATCGATTTCGAGACGATAAGACCTTAGCAGTTACAGTTCACAGTTCCCTCTGTCAAACCTCTTAAAAAAATAATATTAATAATAGCCTAGGTACTTACGCAGTACATAACTAGGTAG
>NW_007386526.1:0-2513 GCF_000475195.1 Diaphorina citri
ACTGCACGAACTCTCAACAAGACAAATATTTGGGCTCGCTCCACCTTGAGCTGTCCCCACCCTAGAGATCAATAAATTTGAGAACGGGACAGTTGATTTGACGATTGTAGAGTTAATAAACTGTTTGAGCATGATTATAAAATGTTCTTGAAAGTAACTAAGGGATTATATTCTATAAAAGTTCTTTTTAATGCTCTAAAAAGCTCACAAAATTGATAAATTTGAAAAAAAAATTACACAAAATACTTTGGACAAAACTCACGCCATGTTCACGTTTCCACAATGCTCAATCTTGATGTAGTGCGCAGTGTACGAAACTTGGCTATCTGCGCATCTTGGAGTGACATGATGACTTTTCAACCAATCAGAAATCTCGTTTCAAAAAATGTACTGATAAGGAAGTGGAAGTCCCGTGGTCTGTGTTCTGTAGGCTGTGGTCCATGAGGTGAGATAAGTGTCGACAGTGTCAAATAAAAGTGAAGCCCAAATTTTTCAAAATATAAAATTTGTATAAATGCCTATTATTGTGTTCTGTGTATGCAATGTGCCGTAGGTAATATTTTTTTTTTTTTTATATATATAGGGAACTGTAACAACGGATTAACGGAGGTTCTATGTCCTATCGGCACAAAATCAAAGAGAGGAAAAGAACAAGATATAACAGGAAGTCAGCTGTTCCAAGAACGATTTTTTTTTTCATATTGTACCTTGGGACCGCTTTCGCATTACCTACCTACTTCAAGGCACATTCTTCTACGTCCGTGCCTATATCCAAGAACGGAAAAGTTCTGTTGAAATTTTCCGTCCTGGCCGGGATTTGAACCCAGCACCTTGACCACTCAGCCACAGAGTTCCGAGGACGAGCCTAACCTGTTCGTTCTACAACCGATTATGACGATATGTAGTAGTACCTACCTACCTAAAGGGCGCTCTTTAACGAAAAGAAAAACAGTGATTTTTTAAAGATTTGAATAAACATAGATCATAGTTTTTTTTATTATTTCAAATTAATTATTTACTTAAATTTATTTTATAAATTACCTATAATAATCTACACTATTGTTTTTAATTCTCCAATAGATTTTATTTTGGGTTTGTAGATACCTATTTATAAAGAGTAGGAAGTGAGTTTTGAATAAAATACAGTCAAGATTTTAACTTGAGAAAAATAAATAGGTAGGTACAATTTTCTTACTACCTTCCTATAGGTACCGACATAAGTACCTAGTACCTACCTATTATAATTTTGTGTATTAAGAACAATTTTTATTAGGAAAACATTACGTTTCACAGAAACATGCAAAATAAAATTTACAAAAAAAAATGAAACAGTTAATAGATAGGTTTTTACCTAAATATAATTATCTACGTATATCTACCTACCTACATAATTATTTATTATTTATTTTTTATAAAATATTTTGTTCTACGAAATTTGATAAATAGGTAGGTAGGTAAAAAAAAAGAATTATTTATAATAAAACATGAGTAGGTACCTACTTAAACATATCAATAAATTAGATACTATTACATTAGGTATGAGGTATGAGAATAATAAAATTTATACCTTTTAGGTAGGTATCTACATTAATTTAGGGATTTGATTCAATTTCGATTTCACAAAAGTTAAGAGTGTTAAGACAGATTCTAAACAACCAAAGATTTTATTCATGATCAATTAGGTAATTAAATATTTTTTTTTGTTCTACACATGGTGCGTACCTAGTACCTATCTACCTATCGATATCTCAGGTGGCAAGTGTAACATTCATGTGTCTATAAAATTTATGTAGATAGGTAGGTATTAGGTATTTGTAAATAAACATTATACCTATGTAATTCGAAATAGCAAATAAGGTACTTTAATATTTAGGGTAGGTAAAATGGCACTAGATGAGAGGTAAGTACAAAAAGAATCGTAACTGAGTGATTGCGAGTTCAAGCCCCGGCCGGACCGTACACTTTCTTAAATCAAAAACCGTATTTTTAGGAAAATAGATAAGTAGGTAATAGTTTAAATTATCAATACATAGTCATCATGTATTAATTTTTACACCTTTGTACCTATACCCAAAACGAACTTACCTAACGAACGTAGAAGACATTTATTTCCTGGTAAAAGGTATGAAAGGTAGGTAGAGGTAGATACAATAGAGTGGGTGGGAAGCCCACACAACACCAGTGCAGAGGAAGCCCACACAACACCTTACATCTTTTTAACTGCCCCTCTAAGCCAACACAAATGACACCAATAGATATGTGGCTCAAACCAATTAAAGTGGCTGAACACCTGGGCCTACCAGTTACAGATGAGGATGGAAGTACCTGGTGGGACTTTGGCTACTACAACAACAGATACAATAGAATTCTTAACCAATCAGTAATATGTAATCTAAAACCGATAAAACCAATTTGATACTTTTCTTCATGTGCTACAAGGGGAGTAAAAAAAGGAGATAGGTAGAATTACTAGATAAAAAAAAAAAAAAAAAAAAAAAAAAAAAAAAACCCCC
>NW_007386527.1:0-7863 GCF_000475195.1 Diaphorina citri
TGTATTGTCTATCAAAGTAACTTACATTGATTTAATGAAGAAATCATGGAATGAGAGATCCATACACACTATTTTTCATCAAGGAAGGAAAATTCACAGCTCTACAGCTACAGATCATGGAAGAGAATATAGCAAGTCAATGGAGGAGAGGAGCTGGAAAAGTGGAGAGGGGGGCATGCAAGGGTAATCAACAACTATACCTATTACAATCTCATGGCAAAGTGTTTGTGAACTTCTGAGCATGAACTAACACTTTAACACAAGCTTGTATACCCATCTATTATTAAAACATTGTCATCAAATTTATGAAAGAACATCAGGTCATGATTTTTGTATTGTTTTGGATCCACCACTTGTCAGACCAAGAGGGTAGGTATTGTGAAAAATTGAACTCCACCACTAATAAATGTGACTAGTAGATTGTCTCAATTGATAACACTAGGCTTTACCTCTAGTGCTAGTTTTTGTTTACCTGTGAAGGTTAAAGAATAAGTGTGTTTCAGTTTAGATAAAGCAATAATACAGATAATCCAAGATCAGTTGTTTTTTGAAGTAGTTTCCCCCATTTACTCTCGGCTATCTTGTGATTAATTCGTTATTTTGTTTGTACTTTTATCCCATTGGTTAAAGACATGACCAAGAAAAACAGTAGCTATCCAGTTGTCAATTCGTCTACAGAAGACATGATTCAAGTTGGAGAAAAGGATGGAGCAAAGTCTGGAAACTCAGCTGTGGATCCTAGTGTACAAACTTTCTGTCGGTTCTTCTTTGTTCTACTATTCATTTTAGCAGTTGTTGGAATTATTTTGAAGAAGTTTGAAATCATTACATGATGGAAAAAACTTGAGATTGTTTTACTTCAGGAGTGTCAGTGCAGCTAATGTTGGCTATCATGAGTACCTAATGGATGCCCTAGGAAAGGAGCCACTAGGTACCTACATAGTTAAAATGATTCAAAACATGAACAGAACATAGGAGGTAGCTTCCAATATTTCTAACTACCTACTCGGAAGTTTACCTACCTAAATAATATTTTGTTAAAAAAAAGAAGGTTTTTACAGTGTCATAACTTGGAGAGATATGTTCAAGAAATCAAAATCACCTATTGTACAGCAGAAATAAGGAACACAATTTTAATAAATTACTTTTATACGCAATATTCTCAGTTTAATGATGTATGATTTGTGTTGACTTTATTTTTCTTTACACTACATAATTTATGTAACTATATAAATCTTATTCTACAATAATTTAAATAACAATGTGATTCTGTTTACCTACCTAAAATATTTCATGATAGGTACCTATTTACACTTACTTTACAACAAGAAATTTATTTCTAAAATGATTAAAAACAAAGTGAAAAAGTATTCCTAACAATTACCTTTTTAGTTACATCTTAAGTGTCTATTAGGTCTGAATTTGTAAAGCAAAACACCAGAGAAGTAGGTACCTACCTATTCATATTTTTACCTCATGGAAAAGGTCATACTTATTATTATTTATTGAGATCAACACTATATGACTTAACCCACATTTCAAGACGCCCATGTTTTACGGGACAGTGGGTAGGTACCAAAAACTAAGTGAGGATTTCTTGAATATTCAAGTTGAACGAAAAAAGAAAAAAACTATTCTAATAAACAAAATCGATAGTTAAAACTTAAATATCACGAAGAATTTACATAAAAGAAAAGGAAGTAGATATAAACAGGTGGTACCCTAATATGAAATAATTTAAAACCAATCGAAAAACCACACACCAAAAATTGGAAACATTTTAACCTGCAAGAGAGTAGGTAGGTACATACGTACGAATATTTCCAATGAGGGCTAAATTTATACATACATACCAATATCTTTTTTTTTTACATTATCTTAATGAGGTAGATAAGGCTTTGCACCAATAAAGCAAAGAGGCACACATACACATGTCTTTAGTATAAGTATACTTGGTTATTTTTTAAGACTCTTTATTCAAATAGTTTAATATAGCACCGGTATATTCTAACTTTCCTCTCTTTAATTTCCAGTAAACTAGAATAAATACCTACCTACAATCATCTGTACTTTAACAAAATGTAAGTAGGAGAGTGTCTTTCAAAATTTGAAAATTTTGATACCCAAGTATTATTCTATTTGCAGCTGAAACACAGGGTAGTTGAAAGGCAATTTTTGTTTGTTTAATACAAAACCATCACTGAACAAATCTTCTACTTAAGGTCTTCAGTGATGGGGGCTTTACTTCCAGTGGTAACAAATTATCCACCAGCTTATGTTACCTCACCTAGCTTAAGTGGGGTAGGAGAAAGCCAGCAGCACATGATTGCCCAGATGGTCACCTATCTAGACACCAACCATGCAAGTTGTTTACATCAGTGATGCAATGGGAATGGATCATTCAATGTGCTATCACTCCCAATTCGATTTGCTGTGTTTACATAGATCAACTTGGGCAATACTTTATTGCCAGTGGACACTTAGTTTCAATCTGTGTCCACACAGAGTCAATTGCCAGCAATCAACTCAATCAATGATCTATGTTGTCGAGGCAATGTGAACAGTCTCAGTCAACATTGATCAAGTTGATTGATGGCTGCTGACAATGTGTGGACACAGCTTTACAATACATTGCAAGCATTGGTTTGGTTAATAGATGATGCATGTGAAGTGTGTTTGAATGTGAAAATAGATATAAACCCATTGACTAACATGAAATTGCTCTACCTAATATGTGTTGTTGTAACCACAGCTTGTAATAATGCCCTATCTAAGAAGTGATGGTCATTCCACAGTGCTTCCTTGCTCTTTATGCAACTTATTGCTGGAACTGTGACAAAGTCTAAACTCAATTTTCTTTGGAACCCTAATGGTGGTGCAATAATCTACATATATTTGGAATTTCAAGTACCCTAAACTGATGTAGGAGGCATCATTAGTTGGCTTGTTTTGTTTCAGATTATTGATCTCACCATGAATTCAGCAACCAACACTGCTGGAATATCAATCTCAATTATTCAGCCTAAAACAAGTATACTTGACAAACCTATAAACACCAAGGTCAAGCATGATATCAGCATAAATTTATATGCACTCTTGTTTTCTGAATTGGTTCAATATTGTCAAAATAAGTCTCTATCTGTTCCTGAATTTCAAAGTAAACTCCATGAAGTTGGCCAAAGTATAGGTGCCAAGTTAATAGACATAAATTTTTATCGTGAAAAAAATGGCAAGAGGGAGATCAAATTATTGAACATTCTACAGTTTGTAAAAATCAACTTGTGGAAAAATATATTTGGCAAAGAATGTGATAAACTAGAAAGGGCTAATGATGATGAACGGACATACTACCTGATAGAACAAGAATCTCTGGTGAACAAGTTCATTAGTGTACCTAAAGATAAAGGTAGTCTTAACTGTGCCATTTTTGTAGCAGGTATTGTTGAAGCTGTTCTCAATAATTGTGGATTTAAGTCAACAGTAACAGCTCATTGGCATAAAGGTACAACTTATATGATACAATTTGATGAACAAGTAATTGCCCGGGATAAATGATGAAGCAGTGTGTATTGTCTATCAAAGTAACTTACATTGATTTAATGAAGAAATCATGGAATGAGAGATCCATACACACTATTTTTCATCAAGGAAGGAAAATTCACAGCTCTACAGCTACAGATCATGGAAGAGAATATAGCAAGTCAATGGAGGAGAGGAGCTGGAAAAGTGGAGAGGGGGGCATGCAAGGGTAATCAACAACTATACCTATTACAATCTCATGGCAAAGTGTTTGTGAACTTCTGAGCATGAACTAACACTTTAACACAAGCTTGTATACCCATCTATTATTAAAACATTGTCATCAAATTTATGAAAGAACATCAGGTCATGATTTTTGTATTGTTTTGGATCCACCACTTGTCAGACCAAGAGGGTAGGTATTGTGAAAAATTGAACTCCACCACTAATAAATGTGACTAGTAGATTGTCTCAATTGATAACACTAGGCTTTACCTCTAGTGCTAGTTTTTGTTTACCTGTGAAGGTTAAAGAATAAGTGTGTTTCAGTTTAGATAAAGCAATAATACAGATAATCCAAGATCAGTTGTTTTTTGAAGTAGTTTCCCCCATTTACTCTCGGCTATCTTGTGATTAATTCGTTATTTTGTTTGTACTTTTATCCCATTGGTTAAAGACATGACCAAGAAAAACAGTAGCTATCCAGTTGTCAACTCGTCTACAGAAGACATGATTCAAGTTGGAGAAAAGGATGGAGCAAAGTCTGGAAACTCAGCTGTGGATCCTAGTGTACAAACTTTCTGTCGGTTCTTCTTTGTTCTACTATTCATTTTAGCAGTTGTTGGAATTATTTTGAAGAAGTTTGAAATCATTACATGATGGAAAAACTTGAGATTGTTTTACTTCAGGAGTGTCAGTGCAGCTAATGTTGGCTATCATGAGTACCTAATGGATGCCCTAGGAAAGGAGCCACTAGGTACCTACATAGTTAAAATGATTCAAAACATGAACAGAACATAGGAGGTAGCTTCCAATATTTCTAACTACCTACTCGGAAGTTTACCTACCTAAATAATATTTTGTTAAAAAAAAGAAGGTTTTTACAGTGTCATAACTTGGAGAGATATGTTCAAGAAATCAAAATCACCTATTGTACAGCAGAAATAAGGAACACAATTTTAATAAATTACTTTTATACGCAATATTCTCAGTTTAATGATGTATGATTTGTGTTGACTTTATTTTTCTTTACACTACATAATTTATGTAACTATATAAATCTTATTCTACAATAATTTAAATAACAATGTGATTCTGTTTACCTACCTAAAATATTTCATGATAGGTACCTATTTACACTTACTTTACAACAAGAAATTTATTTCTAAAATGATTAAAAACAAAGTGAAAAAGTATTCCTAACAATTACCTTTTTAGTTACATCTTAAGTGTCTATTAGGTCTGAATTTGTAAAGCAAAACACCAGAGAAGTAGGTACCTACCTATTCATATTTTTACCTCATGGAAAAGGTCATACTTATTATTATTTATTGAGATCAACACTATATGACTTAACCCACATTTCAAGACGCCCATGTTTTACGGGACAGTGGGTAGGTACCAAAAACTAAGTGAGGATTTCTTGAATATTCAAGTTGAACGAAAAAAGAAAAAAACTATTCTAATAAACAAAATCGATAGTTAAAACTTAAATATCACGAAGAATTTACATAAAAGAAAAGGAAGTAGATATAAACAGGTGGTACCCTAATATGAAATAATTTAAAACCAATCGAAAAACCACACACCAAAAATTGGAAACATTTTAACCTGCAAGAGAGTAGGTAGGTACATACGTACGAATATTTCCAATGAGGGCTAAATTTATACATACATACCAATATCTTTTTTTTTTACATTATCTTAATGAGGTAGATAAGGCTTTGCACCAATAAAGCAAAGAGGCACACATACACATGTCTTTAGTATAAGTATACTTGGTTATTTTTTAAGACTCTTTATTCAAATAGTTTAATATAGCACCGCTATATTTAAGACTTCTGAAGCAGGGTCCACACTTTTGTTGGAAGTCTCAAAGGATGATGTTGTACGACATTTTCCAACATAAGTGTGGACTCTGCCTGAAGATATAGACCTCTCCTCACACTGGGGCCGCCTAAGAGTCTACTGTGAAAGGTCTGCATTATTTTCATAGGTTTGGGACTTTCGGGCGGGGTCGTGCCAACTCCGCGCTACTAAAGGCGCGCACTATACAATGTGCGAGACTGCGAGAAGTTTAGGTAGGTATGATAATACTTATGTATCTGCAAATCATAAAAAATACTAAAAAAAAAAAAAAAAAATCGGATCAAGTAAGCTAGAAAAACCGCAGCCTTATCTTTCGAGATTATAAAATGGAACTGTACATACAATAATTCGTATCACCGTTAACAAGAAAAATATATCGTAAATAATAAAATGAACGGGGGGAAACACGAACAAAAACAAAATAAAGCATAAACAATAGGAAAACAAATAATAAATAAATACATAAAAAAAAACGAAACAAAAAATTAATACCTATGTAAAATGAAGCTACAGTGGAATCTGATAACAAAATTCAGGGCAAAACTACATTTTTCACTGGCAAAAAACCACAGTCACCAACAAAATACACTGAGTTTCAAATACGAGATAGACATAGGGTAATATGTAAATGCCAGAAAAAACAATAATTTAATAAAATGGCCCTCACAATATTCAGGTAATAGAAAGTGTAAAGTTATACATGGTAAACGTATACCTAGTGCAAACAGGGCTCCGTTTCTGAAAAGTAACTTTACATAACAACTTTGCACAATTTGCAATATTTTTTATGTCAGTAACTATTACGATGGTTATTTGGTTATGCAATGAGTTTTAAAATGTCTTTTACTGTAATATTAAGTCATATAAGTTTGCGAAGTGTAAAATGTAAGGTGAGCAAGTTTGATGCACTACACCACCGAGGCAGAAGAGATCTAGAGAGGGGGAATAAGGAAATGGTTCTAAAACAGTGGTTCTTAACTTTAAAATTCCCGTCAAATTATCTTAGGATGACAGACTGAATGTCAAATAAAATAAATAGGTAACTAAATCTCAAATAAATGATGCTGCAGAAATTGAACCCATGCCCTCTGTTTACAAGATTTACAAGGTGAATAAAATAAAAAAGATCTACCTTTGCTATGTATTTAATAAGTAAATGAAGGCACGAATTTTGCCAGCAAAAATAAAACTGGAGTCGGGCTGAAACCGTACACTTCCTTGAAATTCGATTCACCCTCGTCGATCTACGCAAACGGGACTATGTGTAGACAGAGCTTAACAATGCCACCGAAGCAATTCAAAATCCAAGTGGGTCCGTTAAAGGAGTGGGATTCAGCCATTCTCTGCGCTTGGTATCGTAGAAGCTCAACCCATCCTTTAGGACTGTTTCAGCCTCATTACACCTAAGCCTCAGATTGGCTTTTTAGTGTATAGGGTTAAGCCAAAAGTATTAGTAAAGGCAAGGTGCAGTGGCATAGTTCTAAAACCAACAAATGAACGCGGCACACAAGGGGATCAGGAAGGACCTGCCTTAACCCTTTCGCACCGAATTTTATCACGGAAGAATCTTTCAATTTTTCTCATCAGGCATTAGTTATCTTGGCTTGTATATAAGAACTCTACAAAGTTGTATGTCCCCTAGACTATTGAACAAAAAATCGAATATGAAGATGAAAACAGACAAGTAGGCCAAGAATTTTACGACCGTCTTAAGAAGCATCATAGAAGATCAACGGAGAAAGAAACACTTGAAATCACTGAGAAGCGGAAATTTTTTCGATAGATCTGGGATCGATAATGATGCCCATTGTTAAAGACATGTTCCTGTGGGACGTTTTGTCGCCTTAGGGGAGAAACGGGTTAAGAAATGCCAACTACACATGACCGCGTCTTACAAAAAGGTTTAAGAAGCCGCCTGATTTTCTACAGATTAGCAGAAGAGATCTACGAAGGGTGTCTAACGTTCGTAATAGACCATTCTCAAGAGTTGAGAGTGGGGGTTTCTTGGCGGCTGTCGTTTCCCGGGGGTCTAGCAGCATAGGATGCGTCCAGAACTTGCCTTGCTGTCGTCCTTCCTTCTCCTGAGCAGGAAGCTTGAGCAGGATGCCGTTCAGACGGGCCTTCTGACCCGTCCTCGCTGGAAGAATACAATTTACAAATGATTTATAAAAAAAAACACGCGAAATGTTGCGTGGGGTCGCCGAAGAAGTATGACAGGAGTGCGCCCCAGACGAACAACACTGGACAACGGCTCAG
>NW_007386527.1:9098-11916 GCF_000475195.1 Diaphorina citri
ACAAAGTCTAAACTCAATTCTCTTTGGAACCCTAATGGTGGTGCAATAATCTACATATATTTGGAATTTCAAGTACCCTAAACTGATGTAGGAGGCATCATTAGTTGGCTTGTTTTGTTTCAGATTATTGATCTCACCATGAATTCAGCAACCAACACTGCTGGAATATCAATCTCAATCATTCAGCCTAAAACAAGTATACTTGACAAACCTATAAACACCAAGGTCAAGCATGATATCAGCATAAATTTATATGCACTCTTGTTTTCTGAATTGGTTCAATATTGTCAAAATAAGTCTCTATCTGTTCCTGAATTTCAAAGTAAACTCCATGAAGTTGGCCAAAGTATAGGTGCCAAGTTAATAGACATAAATTTTTATCGTGAAAAAAATGGCAAGAGGGAGATCAAATTATTGAACATTCTACAGTTTGTAAAAATCAACTTGTGGAAAAATATATTTGGCAAAGAATGTGATAAACTAGAAAGGGCTAATGATGATGAACGGACATACTACCTGATAGAACAAGAATCTCTGGTGAACAAGTTCATTAGTGTACCTAAAGATAAAGGTAGTCTTAACTGTGCCATTTTTGTAGCAGGTATTGTTGAAGCTGTTCTCAATAATTGTGGATTTAAGTCAACAGTAACAGCTCATTGGCATAAAGGTACAACTTATATGATACAATTTGATGAACAAGTAATTGCCCGGGATAAATGATGAAGCAGTGTGTATTGTCTATCAAAGTAACTTACATTGATTTAATGAAGAAATCATGGAATGAGAGATCCATACACACTATTTTTCACCAAGGAAGGAAAATTCACAGCTCTACAGATCATGGAAGAGAATATAGCAAGTCAATGGAGGAGAGGAGCTGGAAAAGTGGAGAGGGGGGCATGCAAGGGTAATCAACAACTATACCTATTACAATCTCATGGCAAAGTGTTTGTGAACTTCTGAGCATGAACTAACACTTTAACACAAGCTTGTATACCCATCTATTATTAAAACATTGTCATCAAATTTATGAAAGAACATCAGGTCATGATTTTTGTATTGTTTTGGATCCACCACTTGTCAGACCAAGAGGGTAGGTATTGTGAAAAATTGAACTCCACCACTAATAAATGTGACTAGTAGATTGTCTCAATTGATAACACTAGGCTTTACCTCTAGTGCTAGTTTTTGTTTACCTGTGAAGGTTAAAGAATAAGTGTGTTTCAGTTTAGATAAAGCAATAATACAGATAATCCAAGATCAGTTGTTTTTTGAAGTAGTTTCCCCCATTTACTCTCGGCTATCTTGTGATTAATTCGTTATTTTGTTTGTACTTTTATCCCATTGGTTAAAGACATGACCAAGAAAAACAGTAGCTATCCAGTTGTCAACTCGTCTACAGAAGACATGATTCAAGTTGGAGAAAAGGATGGAGCAAAGTCTGGAAACTCAGCTGTGGATCCTAGTGTACAAACTTTCTGTCGGTTCTTCTTTGTTCTACTATTCATTTTAGCAGTTGTTGGAATTATTTTGAAGAAGTTTGAAATCATTACATGATGGAAAAAACTTGAGATTGTTTTACTTCAGGAGTGTCAGTGCAGCTAATGTTGGCTATCATGAGTACCTAATGGATGCCCTAGGAAAGGAGCCACTAGGTACCTACATACTTAAAATGATTCAAAACATGAACAGAACATAGGAGGTAGCTTCCAATATTTCTAACTACCTACTCGGAAGTTTACCTACCTAAATAATATTTTGTTTAAAAAAAGAAGGTTTTTACAGTGTCATAACTTGGAGAGATATGTTCAAGAAATCAAAATCACCTATTGTACAGCAGAAATAAGGAACACAATTTTAATAAATTACTTTTATACGCAATATTCTCAGTTTAATGATGTATGATTTGTGTTGACTTTATTTTTCTTTACACTACATAATTTATGTAACTATATAAATCTTATTCTACAATAATTTAAATAACAATGTGATTCTGTTTACCTACCTAAAATATTTCATGATAGGTACCTATTTACACTTACTTTACAACAAGAAATTTATTTCTAAAATGATTAAAAACAAAGTGAGAAAGTATTCCTAACAATTACCTTTTTAGTTACATCTTAAGTGTCTATTAGGTCTGAATTTGTAAAGCAAAACACCAGAGAAGTAGGTACCTACCTATTCATATTTTTACCTCATGGAAAAGGTCATACTTATTATTATTTATTGAGATCAACACTATATGACTTAACCCACATTTCAAGACGCCCATGTTTTACAGGACAGTGGGTAGGTACCAAAGACTAAGTGAGGATTTCTTGAATATTCAAGTTGAACGAAAAAAGAAAAAACTATTCTAATAAACAAAATCGACAGTTAAAACTTAAATATCACGAAGAATTTACATGACAGAAAAAGAAGTAGATATAAACAGGTGGTACCCTAATATGAAATAATTTAAAACCAATTGAAAAACCACACACCAAAAATTGGAAATATTTTAACCTGCAAGAGAGTACGTAGGTACATACGTACGAATATTTCCAATGAGGGCTAAATTTATACATACATACCAATATCTTTTTGTGGCAAGCATAATTAGCTGCCTTTTCAAGGCATTCATCAGGGCTGTTCACAGCCCAATCAGACAATGAGCTAACTCCAACTATGGCACCTCTATTTTATTTCATTTTATTTATTTATTTTTTTACAAGACATAATTTATTTTTTGTTCAAAAACAAACTGCTGTCCTATTGCAACTGGGACCAGATGGACCCCCCCTGTCAACAGCCCTGGTATGTACTTGTTTCACCT
>NW_007386528.1:0-2511 GCF_000475195.1 Diaphorina citri
TATCTAAGCTTCCTTAGAGTTCCTAGCACAAATGGTAAGCACGGATGTAGGTAATTATGTGGTATAAAACGAGCCATCTTCAGTTAAATCTAACTTTTCTTTTAAAGAGCTTAAAGAGGTTTGATAGAGGGGGGCTGTATTTACTGAGGTCTTTTCGTACCGAAAGCGAAGAGAGAAGGAGGACAGGATAGGAGAAATTCAGCCGTTCAGAGACCGAGCCTTGTCTGTTTAGGATAATGTCCTAAACGGGTGGTAATCATACAACCTGAGCGTTTACAAGGCAGACGCGCTACCCTCCAAGCTTATCTAGCCTTTTTTTTTAAAGAGGTTTGACAGACGGAACTGTAACTGCTATGGTCTTATCGTCCCGAAATCGAAGAGAGAAGGAAGACAGGATAGGAAAAAGCCAGCCGTTCAGTCTTATCGTCCCGAAATCGAAGAGAGAAGGAAGACAGGATAGGAGGAAAGCCAGCCGTTCCGAGAACGAACATTATCGAATCCGCCCCGGGTGGGAATCGAACCCGCGGCCTAACGCTTACAAGGCAGACGCACTACGAACTAAGCTAACTAGGCTGGCTTATCTAGCCTTATTTCTGCAATAGTTTTCCTATAATTTTACACGTACTGATGATAAGTGCATGGTTTATTGGAATCCAACAATTATCCAATTACCGCAGAATGCCTAGCGGATTAACGATGAGACTCACGTCTCCAATTGAGAGACATCTGCTCAAACTTCCAAACACGGGAAACAATTATTCCTAAAACAGTAATCAATACTATCAATATCTCACCAAAGCGGCTCCATGCTACCATACTCGTGGGAAAATGACCAAAGTTCCTTCCGAAAACTGCCTGCAATGGACACCAAAAGCGAGGAAGAAATTCTAGTGAAATGACAGTGAATGAAGAAGTAAACAAAGAAGAAGTAAAAAAGATGGTAAACAGAAAAGCTTACCTAGGTATTTGTTATATCTGTACTACCTACCTACATAGATAATAATTATCTGTTTAACAAGTTTAACTGTTGTATTACCTGATTATTATTCTGATTGGATATTTCGGGATGATCTATGTCAGTAGGAATAGTTAGTTAGCTTACAAATGTGTGGAACAAACAAATTTATTGTTGAGCTGAAATTTTAAGACTGTAATCTTCAATCATCCTTATGATCCAGACTTACAGTAAGAAGGTAAGAACTACGTTTAAATTAATCAGTGAACTGTCAGAAAGTTCAATAGCTTTCCTTCACTAGAACCGAGAGCCACTATTTGGGTCACTCCATGACTGGAATGATCAAAAGAAGTAAACAAAGAAGAAGTAAAAAAAGATGGTAAACAGAAAAGCTTACCTAGGTATCTGTTATATCTGTACTACCTACCTAGATAATTATCTGTTTAACCAGATTATTATTCTGATTGGATATTTCGGGATGATCTATTTATTGTTGAGCTGAAATTTTAAGAAATTTTTTAAGATGATCTAGGTATTGTTGAGCTGAAATTTTTTTTCGGGATGATCTATTGTTGAGCTGAAATTTCTAATCTTCAATCATCCTTATGATCCAGACTTACAGTAAGAAGGTAAGAACTACGTTTAAAGTAATCAGTGAACTGTCAGAAAGTTCAATAGCTTTCCTTCACTAGAACCGAGAGCCACTATTTGGGTCACTCCATGACTGGAATGATCATTGCATCCATCTTCTGGAATCATTGAAATCTACATAATATGTACCATACTTATCTTTAGTGATGCTTCTGGAATCATTGAAATCTACATAATACCGTACTTATCTCTTGTGATGCTTTCTCTATTCTCTCCAAGATAGAGGGAAGTTCGGTGGAAAATCTGTTGGTGATTTCTCAACAGTTTTGTGTTTTATCCAGGCCAGGATGGTGTGTTGTTTTCCCAGTAATAATGGGAAGGATGGCATTTATTAGTTAGAATCAGTATTTTTACACGAAGAACTTTGCATTCTTGGAATGCGAAGAACATACAAATACAGATACTTGCTTGTTTTTTTTTTTTTATATACATAGTGACATTTTTATTGTTTAGTGTCCGATTTTTCTTGGAAAAGCGTCTAAGATTCGAAAATATCTAACAAAATTCAGATAAATTCTACCGAAATTTATGGGTCCACTTACTACTTTTACAGTCCGATATTTGTCTTGTGTATCGGGTAACAAGTGCGAAATGTCTAACGGGGCGAGTAGAGGCGTCTCCACCATTTTTATGACGCAATCGTTTTCCTCACATCTTTCCTCATTGAGTGGGACAAATAAAACGCTTTATAGCTGCGGAAAACATTTCGAATCCCATTTTATGCAATCCAGGTTGGACTGTATTTTGTTTATCTGTTTTTAATAATAGGTATGTTACCTATCACCTATCGTACCTATGTACATATCGTACCTATGTGTTCGCGGATGTGCCGATTATGTTCGCGGATTTCGCGATTATGTTCGCGGATTTCGCGATTTTGTTCGCGGATTTGGCGATTATGTTCG
>NW_007386529.1:0-3093 GCF_000475195.1 Diaphorina citri
GTAAAAATGGGCTCGAAATGTTTGTACAAAAAGTGTTTCAGTTTTATCCTGTACTTTTCACTTAGTGTGTACACAACTTTGTCAAATCCTTCGTCTTGCTCACAGTATTTTACATATTGTGACAATATCTAATAGTCATAGTCAAATACAGTCGAACCTGTTTAAGTGGGACCCGTCTAAATTGGAAACCTGGGTAACTGGGAAAAAAATACTAGGTGATATGGATCTCTTTTGGAGTCCCAATTAGACAGGCTCGACTGTTGCAACAACCACTGTGTATCATCTCTCTTTAATTTAAGGCCTAAATTGTATGTATGACTTGAATTGGATTCAAAGTCCATTGTGCTAACCACTACACTACTAAGGTTGGCACCTTGTTTCACATGTTTCATTAGTAAGATCTTGTGTTTCCATATTAAGATATGACAATTATGACAAAGACCATGGGAACACTATAAAGATAATAACAAGAACTAAGGGATCTTGTTTTTCCTTTGTACGGTTGCGCTCATCCCAGCAGAAAGGCAGCAAAGTTTCCTTCCATGAGCTTTCCGCTTTCAGTACCGTGCTGTAGCTTACTGACGAAACTTCTTCGGGTCGAAGTATCGTCGCTCGCTTTCTATTCGCGTTTTTCGCCTGCGGAAAAATTTAAACCTCGTGTTTTTATCGTTAAATAAAAAGTTGTTAGTTTCTTCTTATCGTGTAACTAATAATCTACTCGCTTGTTTTCCGAGGGATGATGTTTGGTGCAAAACATGGAAATGAGAAATAAAAAATATAAAAAAGTTACAAATATTATTTCCAGATTTTTCAACTCAGATAACGAAGATACTCTTTGTTTCTACTAATGTAATATCCTCATTATTATACAATTTCGTTTTTTTAATTCTTTTATGTTTTTCTGTTTTTACAATATTTTTTCTCCTCTCTGTTCCTTTCTTTTTTATCTTTAATCACAAATCGTGTTCATTATTAAAAATTTAATTACTTTCTTTTTGGTAACTTCAAAAAAAGCTTTTTAATTTAAAAATCAGTGTTTTATTCTGTCTTCCTTTTGTGTAAATATTATATCTTGATGTAGACAAAGGCTTTGCTGTGTGGTGTGTGTGTGTCTATTTTTTCTCCCTTTTCCTTCAAAGTTACCTGAACGCGGATGAATTGAGAGCTGCATGAATATGTTTAGGGTGGGTATCTTTTATGAGACATTTCCATCATGTTTTCTATACATCATGTTGCTTTACAGAAATACAAAATCCGTTTTTTGAAGTAACAAATACCATGGTTTGTATGTACATACCACTTACATACTTCGGTATTTTGGGGGTTGAACTTACGCATTCCTGCCTTTGCTAATCATTAATGGATGTGAAAATTCCAAATGAGTTATGTTTTATTATGTATATGAGCAATCAAGTTTCCAGATTCTTAACTTATTTCCCGGACCGAAATTTTCAGATAAAAATTCCTGATGCGTATTTAGTTTTTCTTAGAAAACCACACACAGTTTTTCCGCTCTTTTCAATAAAACACTTAAGTTAATGGAAAAATAAACTGAATGTGAAAACTGCTGGGGTTTTTTAGAGACGAGGATTAGTATACCCTTCATGCGGTGATAAAAGCTGCACCCCCGTCAAAACCTCACCCCAACCTGAGTGGACCCTGAAAAAGGCAGCAGCACGCGATTAACCAAAAAATGGTCACCAATCGGGATACCAACCACGCTCAATGTTACTTAACTTCAGTGATCTATCGGGAACTTGTGCATTCAATGCTGTCTTGCTCTGATGGAAAACTTACTCGTTGGAATCTTCGAATGAACGATGCTATCAAGCTCACAACTCACATACAACTATGTATGAACAATGTACATATTTCCAATACGTTTTTCTCGGTAAACCTAGAAAACACATTCAATTGGATGTCGCCTGTTTAAAGTGGAAGGACACGCTTTCCAATTTTCTAAACTCACACCAAAACACAAAAACACAATTTCATTCTCTTTCATCTCCTATTTTCTCTCGGATTTTCTTTACGATTTACGTCACAAACAAAATAGGGCAAAAGCAATCCAGTAGAAAGCATTTGGCATTACTTCACTGAATACTGAACTAGAACGAGTGTTCGCAAATGGTGAATTGGGTTCCGATCTCCGTTTTATAGTCGAGTTGGGGGCTCACAAAAGACTTCGAAATTTCGAATTACTCGTATATTACATGCATGAGCCTAAATCTAAACCTTCATTGATTTCGAATTTTTATTGTTACGAAGGAAAACATGGAAAGCAATGTACCTAACCACACGCATAAATAGTAGATACTAGATACCTATACTAATTAATAGTAGTAAACATGTGTGAATTATATAGCTCGCCGTTTCTTCAACATCATAGATACGACAAGATCACAAGACGCAAGGTCTCGTTATTTTTCAAATTTTTAACGCACTCGAATGAAATCTCCCATCTCCCATCTACATACTAAGTTTCAATAATAAGGTATGTAGGACTTGTAGGACGCTTTCATGAGAGGATGGAAATGATGGAATGACCCCCTCACTTGGACTTAAACCCCCTTGAATTTCATAATACCCCATATTTCCCACAGTGACAGCCAGGGTTCGGATTTATGTCAGTCTTTTATCCCGCGCACAGTATACAATAATGCTTTTGTTTGAAATGATTTGTTTGGAGCTCTCTGTAAATGCGGTACAAAAACTGCTTTTCCGGGTCCTGTACCGTTGGTCGTTTTGGGCGAAGAGGTAATTTTTAGGAGGTGTAAGATTCATTTGATTCGCGAAATAAGCCAATTCAAATTAAATTGATCCCAAAGGCAAGAAAAACTTGAACCCTTGACAAATGGAGTGTGCTTGAAGGCATGGAAATTTAAGTCCTTTTTTGTTATTATAGGAAAAGGTATACCTACTTAAGGGGTGACGAAAAAAAAAGAAAGCTTGTCAAAAATGTCGATTTTCAAAACTTCGATTCATACATCATACCCCTTAAATGCTATGCAGATAATATTTTACTACTTCGTGTCGAACCACCTCCGAGTATAAAGTCCACGTGTCCACTTGACGACAAAAAAGGTCGTCTTC
>NW_007386530.1:0-2511 GCF_000475195.1 Diaphorina citri
AAGAATAAAGATAATCATTGAAGATCACAGGAGAAGATTTCAATGCTTTAATCTTTTAGGTGATCTTCATCTTCAATAAACACAGAGTGCTACAGACCTACCAATTATGTACATACTTGAATGGTCTTGAAATAGGAATCTTCAATGGTCCGGTCTTCAATAGTACCTAATATTGGCCTAATCGCCAATAGTATTTGCTTGTTCGTCAATGGGCATTGGCCTGCACCCAAAGGCCATCTGGTTAATCAGTCGATTAGTAAGTCAAATACTTACCGCCTCTACAATCTGCACCTCATCTGAAAGATGTTTAGGCACTCATCAGCACATTTGAAATTTATGTTACCTTTTACTTACCTAAGTACCTGATTTTTCGTATTCAATAAACAAACAAGCAAATCTTCATTTGTACACAGATATTATGTATTTTTGTAATGACTATCGTCGGCAAAGTCTATAGATTGCTATGATGCTTGCCAAGATTTGACATGGATCCTATCCACCAACCCACCTTGAAATAGAAAAAGAACTAAATATCTAGGTACCTACATACATGGTGACTACTTTATCTCCAGGTAGTTTTCGGCCTAGCTTCACATCATCCTTTCATTACAAGATTGGTACCTGAAAAAATGAAAATGCAGTTTCTTTGTGTTATTATATCACAACTTTGGTGCTCACTGCAGCATTGTAGGATTTTTCCCAATATCTCAATACATAAGTCTGTTGCGTGAGTGTCTATTAGGTTACGGTTTGTTCTCGGAACGGCTGGCTTTCTCCTATTCTATTCGTCTTTCTCTCTTCGATAAGACGTCTCGTCTGTTGTTAGAGTTCTGTTCTCTCTCTCTCTCTCCCTCTATCTCTCTCTCTATATCTCTCTCTTTCTCTCTCTCTCTCTTTCTCTCTCTGTCCTCAATAATAAGTCCTCTTCTTTTTTCCTCATTCTCTCTCTTTTCCTCCCTCTCTCTTTGTCTAACATATTATCTGTCTTTAGCTTCTGTCCTTCTCCTTCTTTCTAAAAAACCTTTTTCATTTTTCAAAACAAAACAAACCGATTTCCTCTCTGTCTCTTTCTCTCTTGCACGCGTAAGACAATAAACTCTATCCCTCTTTGTCTTTTCTATCATGATGACAGAAAAGTCTCATGCGAGTAAATTTCATAAAGTACTCTCTATCTCTCTCTCTCGCTCTCGTAATTTGAGCGATCTCTTCCTCTCTTTCTATCCCTCTCATAAACAAACCTATTTCTATCTCTCTCCGTCTCATTTCAATTTGTATTCATTCAGTATGAGTAAATTTCATAAAAGTACTCTCTATCTCTCTCGCTCTCACGTAACGCCCTAGCTTTTCCTCTCTTTCTATCCCACTAGTAAGCAAAGCTACATATTTCTATCTCTCTCCGTCTCATTTCAATTTGTATTCATTCGTTCAGTAGTTTAAATCGTAAGGTAATCTCTCTGTCTCTCTCCCTCTCCCATTCTTATGCATCTACCTGTCTCTCTCTACTCCCTCAGTTCTATCTGAGTGATTATCTGTAGCTCAAATTAGCTTTCAAACAAGAAAGCTAAGCCTAGTTAGCTTAGTTGGTAGTGCGTCTGCCTTGTAAGCGCTAGGCCGCGCTAAAAATGCTCAGAAGAATTTTGGAATATTGTGTCAGAAACTCGAGAATCGCTTGAAAGAATTTCAGAACCCCGCTAAGAATTTCAGAACAAAGCCAGGTAGCTTGGCAGGAATTAGAGAAATGACTTCATGTCGGAATTTCAGAATTGCTCAAAGGAATTCTAGAACTTGGGCTTAATTGCTCTGATGATCTTAGATCCAAGATCTTAATTTGATCAAAGATTACCTCCTTATTTTGATCTAGAGTTATTATAGGTATCCATCAAATGTAAAAAAAGGAGCCTCTGAAGACATGAGTTTAAATCAGTCAGCTGCCAAATATGTATTTTGCTGCTTTCCAAAATGCAATTGGAATGATTCGCTGATAAAGGTGACTTGTGAACAAGTACCACTTTTTAAGTGTCGAAGGTTTTACCGTTCATCTACCCACCTTCTTAGGTACATTAACCTCACCCGGGCCGGGAAAAGCCTGCAGCAAGCATTTCCTCGGAAGGTCACCCATATGGATACCAAACATCGAAAAAGTCGCTTCAGTGACCCCTCAGGGAGGAGTGCCATTCAACGTACTATTACAACGGAAACACTACCATCACGTCACGTCATGTCATGTCACATGAAGTCAAGTCAGAAAGATGTAGTTCAAAGTTTTTCCAAAATGTTAATGGTAATTTCAGGACAGCCACACTATACCATCACTTTACGTCACGTCACATCACGTTACGTTGTGACGCTAAGGTTACAAAAATGGAAACCCGGGCCAAGGCCCGGAAATAAAAAGGCGATTTAAACAAACAACTGACAATGTTACTTATCTTTTTATTTCCAAATATCCAAATAGAGGAGGTAAGTATCCAAAGGTAAGTTTCCAAATTGAGGAGAAAAAAAAAGAATATA
>NW_007386531.1:0-2511 GCF_000475195.1 Diaphorina citri
ACGACATCATGTGTAATCTTGGCTTTTCCTAGGCTCCACTCAAGCTGGGTAAGGTCAATGTTGTTCTTATCAGTGATAAGACTGATAAGATTAACATTGTAATCCTGAAAGAATCTTCACTTTTTTTATAATGATAGGTGCCGAGTGTGCACAATTGAACACATTTCTAAATTGCCATCTATGGGGTGAAGCAGGAAACTTTTGGAATCTTTGAAAATTTCAAATGATTCCAAACTAAATTATCCATCTAAAAATGTAGGGTTTCTCAACATTCCAAATACTTTTTTTTTCTCGGAACATAGCAGTACAAAAATAATGTGCACAATTGTGCACGCTCGGTCCGAAGAGGTTATACGATTTTATGTTCCATATTGTGTAACAAAAAATTGGCTGGTCCAAAAACCTCTTTGTGTTTCTCTTAATTGTATAAATGTGATGATTTTTGTTTACAAGACTGATTTATTTTGAAAGAGGAATAATTTAAATTAGTTTCCGTCAGAATGCACCACCTATTAAGCGAGATATTGCCAAACAGATAGGTTCGTTCTCGGAACGGCTGAACCTGCCTCGGTAGCGTAGTGGTCAAGACGCTCGCCTGGTAAACAGGAGGGCGTGGGTTCGATCCCAGCCGAGGCAAAGCGAGATATTGTGGTGTTCCACATTACCAGCATGTTCCATAATACCACCACTTCCTCTAGGTTTCATAAGTAATAATACAAGTATGATCATTAGAAAATGATTGAAAGAATTGAGTGTATAATTCCGTGGTGAGTTTACTTCGTTTAAATGTGATATTTTAATAGTTTTAAGAATTTTGAGTGTTCGTATATTTTCATGACTTTTTTCTATTATTTCTTACAAATTCCAACGAAGACCTCGATGGCAAATAATTTCATAGCATGAATCGTAATGCTCTTCATATGGCAAATATTTATGTAGCATGTCAAATGAGACTATTAAATTTATGCCACAAGAGTGCATTAGGATTTTCACAGGTTACTGGGGAAAATTAAACAAAATTTAATTGTAATAAAACTAGGAACTAAATTGAGTACTTACCTATCAAATATCTGCCATCTTGTTTTTAATTTTGACGCAAAAAGGATCACTTTCAAAAATACATTCGGTGTCAATTCAATACGTAGTCATCATCATAATTGTCCAATACATGCCTCGCTCTAGTCATTGTTCTTTCTACTTCTTCTTTCATTCTCATTACGGATCTATCTCTTCACACAAGTTCTCTTTGCCTAGATGTCTAGTTCGTATATCTCTGTATTGTTCCGTGTTCCTGTGGTCTGATAGCTGAAATGATACGAACTCAAATCGTTGTAGACACAAAATCACTCAAATGGTTCAAAAATGGAAAGTAAAAATCGATTGAAATGCATATTAAAATATATTAAAAACGATTGAATATATTTATTTTTAATAAGAAAGACATAACGTAATTTTTATTACGAGTAATATAGTCCTGTCCTCATCAGATTGGACCACAAGGCAGAAGTGCTCGGGTTCGATTCCTTTTAGAAGACAAACAAATGTTAGCCACTCTCATGTGAACAGGACTTATTTCTACTCATTGCATTAGCCAAAGAGACATTTGTCCAATCGATACAACATCTGTTTGGCCACCCAGAGTTCGATCGATAAGTTAGATTCGCTGAGTGAAGTAGCACAACACTGGAGTGGTCCTATATCTTTGGCTGTGTATGTGGCAGATGATGATGAATTCTCACTTTTACAAGGTCAGTTTCAGTCAGAGTAGAGGGAGGATTGGGGAATGCAAAAAGGGAGACCTCCTGTCCAATCCTCATTCGAAGTGCCATTTGTTAGTTATGTTTCTTGATCCTACGACGTTTCCCACCACTGAATCTAATCCTTAAACTGCCAATTGTTCACAGGTTTCGTCATGTTTCTGCAAAGATGCTACGACAGTATCACAAGCCAAGTGGCGCTGCACATTTTGGTACCCAAATCTCTCCATCCGGATAACAAATACGTAAAACGTTGCTTAACCAAGGTGACTGACTGGGAACTGGCGTATTCAACGTGCTATCGCCGCTGTCTGAAAATTTCCCTGAAACTCGAAGATCCATATTCCTTATACATAATATATTGACTATTTACATGAACGCCGTGAAATAATCTAGTTATGCAATGTGCTTATCAAGAGAGATCTAAATGCCCCGTTAATTTATATGAACGCCGTGAAATAATCTAGTTATGCAATGTGCTTATCAAGAGAGATCTAAATGCCCCGTTAGTAAAAGGTTTGAGGGCTATTGCCAGCTTGAAAGGTAGCCCGCCTGCCTTGTAAGCGCTAGATCGTGGGTTAAATTTCAGCCTCTGGCAAACTTTATCCTAAACAGAAAAGGTTTGTTCTCGGAACAACTGGCTTTCTCCCATCTTATTCTCCTCTCTTCTAAAAGTGGGGGAAAAAATTCTCTACAAAAACATTTCAAGGTGGCATTGGCCAGCCACTCACAATCAGGTGACAGACGGACCTTT
>NW_007386532.1:0-2511 GCF_000475195.1 Diaphorina citri
AATTAAAAACGTGAGATAAAAGAATGAAAAGAGAGTGAAAATCACAATTGAATTCCGCTGGTTATAAACATGCAAATTAGAAAAAAGTTGTACACTATTTCCAGTTATTTGGAAAAAGGTACAGTTGGTACCTAAATATTTCTATATAGGCAAATATTCCAAGACTTGGTGAGAATCCCAAAGAGCTGAAAGATAAGAAACTAAACTAACATAATTTCGAAAAGAATGATTCAATAGAAGTTTGAATGACTCAAGAAATTGAAGGACTAATAACAAATATGATTGATGAAACCCAGGACCAAGGACAAGAAAAAAACCTGAAGAAAATTCAAACCTTACACAAGACCAAAGTTTTCTCTTTCTATGTATATTTAGAGTCTATAGGCTACAGGTCTACCAGACAGAATGGATCAAGTGAACCGAAGAAGTCCTTGATAAATGAGAGTATCCAGGATATAATATGAATACTCAATGTTGATAACAAATTACCTAATGCAATGGAAAGTACATTTTCTGAAAACTGTGTGAATCATAGCGGAGATAATAACTAATATGCATAGTACACTATTTGAACTACACAGCATCAGCCCTACAATAACAAACAAGGTAAGAGATTGGTTACAATGGCTGAGCAGTACAAGAGAGTTAACAATATTCAATGTTGATAACAAATTACCTAATGCAATTGAAAGTACATTTTCTGGAAACTGTGTGAATCATAGCGGAGATAATAACTAATATGCATAGAACACTATTTGAACTACACAGCATCAGCCCTACAATAACAAACAAGGTAAGAGACCGGTTACAATGGCTGAGCAGTACAAGAGAGTTAAACATCTTCACTTCTAATGAGAAACAAACAACCAAAACCCTATGCAAGTTAGTCATAAAAAAATATTTCTTTATCTTGAAGAAAGAAACTCCAAATCTGGCTGAGGTTACATTCTAAACCTAAAACCTGAAGGTCAAAAAAGTTCAAACTAATATAAAAAAAAAAAACAACAAGACCAAGAAAAGAGTAGAGTACACCTGATTACCATGCAGGCTGTCAGGAGAACTTATGTAATTTGTGCATCAAATATCTTACAGAGCATTGTATGTCTATTGGAGATAAGTATGCAACCTTGTACTGCACAAGTGCACCAACAAGACCAAGAAAAGAGTAGAGTACACCTGATTACCATGCAGGCTGTCAGGTGAACTTATGTAATTTGTGCATCAAATATCTTACAGAGCAATGTATGTCTATTGGAGATAAGTATGCAACCTTGTACTGCACAAGTGCAATCACTTCTACTTCTACTCATTAGGTACGATGAATTTTCTGTTTTACATAGTTTGGAATCCATATCCTTACAACAAACAACATACTACCCCCACCGTATGACTGAAAGATTTTCACTCCAACAAATTTTTCAGGAAGTATTCTTCCTTAGAAAAGTCCACGAATTCGACCTATTGTTGTTCTTGCAATCAAAACTTTGTCCAACTACCGATGACGCCCCTCGCTGCGTCACTTTTACTTCTACTCATTAGGTACGATGTATTTTCTGTTTTACATAGTTTGGAATCCACATCCTTACAACAAACAACATACTACCCCCACCGTATGACTGAAAGATTTTCACTCCAACAAATTTTTCAGGAAGCATTCTTCCTTAGAAAAGTCCACGAATTCGACCTATTGTTGTTCTTGCAATCAAAACTTTGTCCAACTACCGATGACGCCCCTCGCTGCTCATTACTTATTAGGATTAAATGTGCATAATGATCAGATATTATGAGTATTATCATCATTATTATTACAATAGGTATACCTACACTATTTGCACTTCACCTATGTAGAACATAATCAGCTTCCATTTCCAGCACATTTCGAATATGTAGTAAAATTTTAGCACTTTTTTTTACTTTTTTCTACATCCAAAGTCCAACGGGTTTCAATAATAGTAATTACTGAGAGGGGGAGTGGTGGGGGGGGGACGCCAAGACTATAGAACCATTGTAGACACAAACTTGGCACAGAAACTAGTAGGTTTTATTGAGGAAGGACCGAAACACGAAAATCGAGTTTAGAGCAAAACAAAGCATTTAAAGTTTTTGGTTTTCATTGAAAAATATTGGGAGGATTTTACAAATAGGTACTTGTGTATATCAATGATGGAGGTATGAATTAAGTTTTTTTCGACCTAATTATCATCAAAAATGTTCCACATTAGAAAAGACTCTTCTTACATAAAAGGCATTACTAAATCAAATGCAAACTAGAGGAAAGCATGCAATCCAGACTAGAAACAAGAAGAGCATAATGAATAGATAGGTAGGTATATGTTGGTAAGAGGTAGAGACACTGGTCTAATAGTGAGACTAGTGAATACTGAGCTGAAGGAAGCTGATTCCTATCCTGCCTGTAACATACAAACTACAT
Organism: Diaphorina citri; assembly: GCF_000475195.1. NCBI lineage: Eukaryota > Metazoa > Arthropoda > Insecta > Hemiptera > Psyllidae > Diaphorina > Diaphorina citri. The sequence continues at coordinate 2,432 of NW_007386532.1, forward strand.
TTGGTCTAGTAAGCTAAAGGTAGCTGATTTCAATTTTGCCTGTAACATACAAACTACATTTGGTCAGGTCTAGTAAGCTA
>NW_007386533.1:0-2510 GCF_000475195.1 Diaphorina citri
GGAAAAAATCTATCTTGAAGTTTTGAAAGAATTAGATAAGGCGAAGGGGGCAGACGGATACGGCGAAAGAGGAGGAAGAAGTGCTCGTAAGTGGGAAGAAAGCATTGGGAAGAAGAGAGGGAGAAGGAGGAGAATTAGAGACAGGGGATATCCTAATGAAGACAACTCTCTTCTGGAGGAGCAGGAAAAGTTTTCTTTCGTCTCTCATCTCAGGAGATTTGAGCGAAAAGAGAATCTGCATATATTTACCTATTCATCCCCTTCTATTCTAACCATACCTACCTACAAATCTACATAATATACCTATACCTAGGATCTACTTCGACAAATTTATGAATACCATCACGTTGGAAACCTTTTTTCCATTGCCTCAGAGGAATTTTTCGAAAACAAAAAAATCAATGTATTCCTGATGGAATTGGACCGAAAAATAAGGCATTGTATAAAATAAAAAAAATATATGGATGTCATCCAGCATTCCATTGCCTCAGAGGAATTTTTCGAAAATAAAAAAAATCAATGTATTCCTGATGGAATTGGACCGAAAAATAAGGCATTGTATAAAATAAAAAAAATATATGGATGTCATCCAGCATTGGGCACGATTAATATTAAATAACCTATCCTTTCACTACGGAAGTGACAGAAATTAGGGGTTGTGAAGACCACTCACCAGTCTAAAAATTGTCGTTTTTTTCCATGATTCTTTTTCTTTATTATTGTTTCACCGCTTAGCGCCTTTCCAAGGCCGTCCTTTATCTATAGTTTGTTTGGTCATAAGGTTTGCTCTGTTTTTGATGAAATCAGGCAAAAATGTACAGAGGTTAAAAAAAAAATCTTTTAAAATTTTTGTATTTGATTAGACAGTTTGGGGCCCCATAAGGACCTTTTTTTCTGAGTAAGTTCTACTCTACACTGACGAGTAAGTTCTACACTGATTTTAAAAGAAATAATTATTTCAATGGGCTTTTCCTACAAGTAATGAAAGGGACTACGAGGCCACACTGAAGGAAAGGTTTTCCAGCCTTGAGGAAATATATTTTCAATTGTGTTGGATGTTTGTAAATTCAATTTTAGAAGATTCAAGTGAAGTACATAGGTAGGTCATATACCTACATACCTACACCTAAAGTATCCTAAAGGTTCAAAATCTCGGTTCCTCTTGAAACTTGAGTGATCGAATTTGAAATAAATTGGTAGACTAATGGTATACACAAATAAGCAGAAATGCCTATAGGTAGGTATGTAGGACTCGTACATAAATGTATGTAGAATATAAAACCAATGATTATAAAACCCAATGAAAAGGGTACGTAGGTAACTAGCTGTCTATGTTTTTTCAAAAAACAATAAACTTGTGACGGGCATTATTATGCACCCACATTTTTATTATTATTTTTTCATTAAAAAAAGCATCACATTACCCATCTAAACGATATTTTGTGTAGGAATTTGTTAATTTTATGCTACCTATACCACAAAATAAATAATATAAAATTTGTATAATGTGTACGAATATGTATCTAGATATAGTTATTCGATTTATATCTACATAGTACCTACTACCTACACCTACATAGTATATTGACAAAAAAAAAATAAAATAAAAATAAATACATTAATTAATTATGTATGTAAAGGTACACAAAAAGTTTATTATGTTAAAAAAAGCGGATACATTTCAGTGCATTAATTAATCAATCAGTGTTGTATATTCGTTTCTGTGTATTGTAGGCATTTTGAAACCCATACCTAGTCACCCAGTTCAAATTGTAACAAAATGTGACCTCCCTCTAATGATTACGAGTACAAAATAAATGTACCTAGAATGAATTTTTTAAAGCCAAAAAATTTATTGAACGATTTTGGAAGAGTTTATTGAGAAGATGAAAAGCAATAATGAGGGTAGACTCTAAACTAAATGGTGAGAATAATTATATTATTTATTTGATGATGATCAGAGCTTTGGCCACACAGTCCTTTCCACAGGAACAATAATAATATATAATTATCTATTTGAGAACAAAACGACACACGACACTCTGTCTTGTAAAACGATCAGCTGAGAACAAAAAAAGTGAAAGAAACAAAATAAATAATGTAACAATAAAAAAACAACGTAACAAGATACATCTATAAATAGGGAGAGGAAAAAAAAGACAGAGAATGGGAGAGGTGGGAGAGAAAAGGAGATAAAGGAAGAGAGAGAACAAAGAGAAAGAAGACAGAGAGGTGAGAGAAACAGATAGAATGGGAAAATAGAGATGGGAAGAGAGAGAAGATGGGAGAATAACAAGCTGGGCCCGTCCCTCCGGGAATTTTTTTTGCCCGTAGTTTATTCGATCGTGATTAGAGAAAATCAGTACCTATGTACCTACCTAATTTGTTTAATATTCAGTGTATTATTATTCTTGATTTGATTTTTCGATTTTACTTCAGGGCCCCGTTTCATGAAACTTATAAGTCCTGTAATACAGGGAAATTGCCTCTATTAAAGCCAAATTTTAAAG
>NW_007386534.1:0-2510 GCF_000475195.1 Diaphorina citri
AAAAATCGCATTTTTTTTACTCATTCACTCACTCACTCACTCACTCACTCACTCATCAGAATGTTGAGGCACTTCCCGTTGTCGTAGAAACTTGAAATTTGGCAGGATGGTAGGTCTTAATGAGTAAGTAAAGGGAAAAATCTGAAACTCGGCAAAAGTTGCACCGGAGCGCACGGCAGTGCGCCAGGCCAAGTTCCAGCAAGCACGCCTGTGTATCTTTACACGAACCGATTCGGCAAAAGATCTATTTTTGATAAACTCTCTCTTTTAAAATACAGAGGTAGCTCTAAGTTCGGAGGTTGGATTCCAGAACAGGTAAGGTGGATATCGCCTTACCTGACTTTGTTTCATTGTCGGAGGAAGCACTGTGCAAAATGCCTTCCCTTTTTAAAGATTCTCTACCATTGCACATGTGACATGTTTGGCAACAATGCCTATTTTTTTGCTGTCACATTGATCTGGACACACTATAAGATACTTACTTTCCGTATCCGTGAAATAAGTACTTATGGTGGTATCTCCACACTGGGATCGAACCCGCGCCTTTCTGATTACCAAGTGCCTTGACCACTACGCCACCAAGACAGGTGTGTTGCCAATTCTCAAACCAGACTTTCAGACCTCATGTCATAGCATCTGGATCTGAAGAAGGGAAGAAGTGTGAAAATTGAAAATAATGAATTGAAAAATGATGTAATTTTCATGTAGGTGGGGGTGTTCAGAGAGAGACTGGATTAACAATAAAACACTTGTCATAAAAAATTCAAAATCTCTAATACCTACCCCAATACAGGGTGGTATAAAGCAGAACCTCATTATTTTATGATACTGGTAGAATAAGAAGAAAAAAAAAAAGATGTTTGATCTAGGAAACTGCTTACACTAGGGTCTTATTGTCCCGAAAGCGAAGAGAGAAAGGAGACAGTCGTTCCGAGAACGGATCTTATCCCTTCACAGGATAAAATCGAACTGGCGACCTAGCGCTTACAAGGCAGATGCTCTATACCCACCAAATCCTAATAAAGAGTTGTATAAAAATAAGCTAGCTCGGCTGGCAGAATAAGAATGAAAAGTTGATTTTCCACACGATCCACGACCTTTAGCCCGTCAGCTGTCTGTTTCACCATAACGCTCTAACGGTTTGTTCGATTTTGAGGTATTTATAAGCCACAGTCGATAGGACTGTTAAGGGCCCTTTAAAAGGCCGCACACGGAAGTTACTACAGGTGGAGGGCGAAAGTTACTCCGTTTTCTCAGCGACCCTGTATGATTATGATTATAATAGGGGTGAAATATGTCAACTTTGCAGGAAGAGTAGGGAGAAGGCATTAGAGGGAGGGGAAAAATCTGAAAGTCCGGATTAGTATGCATATAATACGCGGGGGAAGAAAATCTCTCCTTAGTCCTTAATAAACAATCTATGTGTTTATAAGTATTTTATATTCAAATCCCCAAGGAAAACCGGGCTTAATATTTTTTTATTATAATTATTTTTCCATCAGTTTATAATACAAGATAAGCCGTATGCTTTTCTTAGGCTATTATAATATTAAGGGAACTTTTTTTTATGGAAAAGGCGTTTAATAAGTTTATAAAGAAGCGGAGTGGGGTTGGAGAAAAAGTTGACGATTTGATTAAGTTGTTATGCTCGTAGCTTGAGATGATTCTAGTCGCCTGTTCTTATTATCCAGACCTAATTTGAATAATATTAAAAGGAAGTTTAATTGGGTTAAGCATCGTACGTAAAGGCTTGTCACAAATGTCGGTCCCCGATTGCGATAAATTACGCTTAATTTTAAGACTTGACTTGGACTCGAACCAACAACTTCCAGATCTGAAGTCCACAGTACTTTTTTTTTATAGTAGCTAACTGTTATAGATAACACATTTCCAATGTGCCTTACCTACAGTCTACAGTACCACTGGTACCTTCAGAGAGTAAAGTACAGCTACTTGTGGCGCTCACAACACACTTTGACACGAGACAAAAGAGTAAACAAAAGAAAAATACCCTGAAGCGCTTCCTAACACCTGCCACCAGAGGGCGACAAAGTGACTATCGGCGCTCCTCAGGCAATAAGTATCGTAGCTGCTCAGGCAAAAAAAAATTGTAAGATATTTTTAGGACTTTTTCGTAAATTTTGGCTTAAAATGCCTAAAATATGACGTTTTTTATGACATTTTAGAAAATTTCGGCGTTTTATGATGTTTTCCCCAAAAAAGCTAAAATATGACGTTTTAGTATGATATCATGACATTATGACGTTTGAAGGACTCTGATTAATAATAGACTCTTGAGTGGAAACTAACCTATAGGTGGAGGTTAAGGCTGGTGGCGTTCTCTACCACCTATCCCTTAGAGTCTTACAGGCTCAGAGCTCTATTATTGTGTTCAAATTCTCAAATCAATGACGATAAAAATTTCATACCTCCTCTATAGTTCATCCAGATCAATGTGACAGCAATGAGTCATCAACCCAAAATGAAGGAACCAATCAGATTGCAGGAAA
>NW_007386535.1:0-2510 GCF_000475195.1 Diaphorina citri
CTATTGCATATAAATGCGCATAGCGACCGGTGCCAGCATGGTAGGTAAACATTGGATGTTAGGATTATTGAGATATTGCTCTAGTGGGGCAACCTCTTTGTCAGCCACCAACATCCATAACTTTATTTAACTTTTCCATCTTTTGTAATGTCAAAACCTTTGTTGGATTATTATTGATGTTAATAAATGAGGCCTTTTTAAACTGTTGGCATAATGGGACTTTTTAGTCTTAGCCGACAGTATAAATAAGGTATATTAAATAAAATAAATATTGGGAAACATCCTACAATGCTGCAGTGAGCACCAAAGTTGTGATATAATAACACAAAGAAACAGCATTTACATTTTTTTACATTACATAATTTATTATTTGGTTTGGTCACAAATAGGTAATTTATTATAATTCATGATTTGATTCTTTGATTTTTGTGTGTTCCCAGCTGTCATCTGCGACTAGTGGAATGTGTAATGGCTCCTCATGATGCTATTCTTCTGGACCGGTTTTGTCCTAGTGGTGGCTGTACCTTGTGTTCCCAGTCTGCCTCCCATTATCAAAATAGGTGAGTTTTGTAGAATGCCTAAGGGTGCGTCCAAGTCGATCGACATCGACTGGAACGATTATAAATAATTATAGGTTTTTTATTCGCTCGTTTGTTAGATATTAGGGCTGGTATTTTTAAGAAAATTTTGAAAAAGTAAAAAAAAAAAAAAGACAAAAGGACTTACCCTAACTCGTTCCAAAATTGAATCAGCTTACCCGGATATATTTAAATTCAAAATTCAAATTTTACTTTTTCCACTTTCTTTTACCTTTGGGGTTATTGAAAAAAATGTCATACCTGAATTTAATTTTGCTGTCTGTACAATACAAACCTAACTGAATTAATTTCCTATTTACATTTTTGGTGAGGAATTATTCTGGAAAAAATGTTAGTGCGCGCACAAATGTCTAGGTAGATGGCAACCTGACAACCTTGCATAAAGTCAGGCAACCCAACAGAGTGACATTCATCATGCTAAATGAAGCTTTTAGTCAAGGAAAGGATTGTTTGGGGGTTTGGAAAAGTGCTGGGAGAATGTCTTTTTAATTAAATTTTAATCATGATTTCCTATTAAAAAAAAAAAAAAAGGAAAAAATGTTAGTGCTCGCACAAATGTCTAGGTAGATGGCAACCTGACAACCTTGCATAAAGTCTGGCAACCCAACAGAGTGACATTCATCATGCTAAATGAAGTTTTTAGTCAAGGAAAGGATTGTTTGGGGGTTTGGAAAAGTGCTGGGAGAATGTCTTTTTAATTAAATTTTAATGATGATTTCCTATTTAAAAAAAAAAAAAAAAATACCTATCTACCTACCTACATCTTACCGACATAATTATTTCTGGAATTCGGGACTTAATTGCCTCACACCTCAGGTAACTATAGGTATGAACTATAAACCTGATGAAGGAAGGTACCTGATGAAGGAAGATATTTTAAGTAGACCCGAAATTTAGACCTTCCCTTGTTCGTTCAATTAAGATTATCACTAAACAAAAATACGAATAGTGGCGGAGATATACGATATACTGTAGTTATGTGTATAAATAGGTAAGTAGGTACTATGTAGGTTTATAGTTATAGGTAATGATAATGAATAAAAACAAAGATAAGAAGTTAGAGAAGACATTGAAAAGAAGAAGGAATGACTGAAAACATTGAAACACGTCACTTGTCTCCTGTATTCCTTAGGGATAAAACAAACATCCAGAGGGAGAGGAGGTAGGTACTAGGATCTGGAAAGGCACACAAATACCAGGTATACTTTTAGGCTGTGGTTATGTACCGGGTTGAGATAGGCCATTCCCGTCCTTTCTTGGCGTGTGGAAAATGATGTGGTAACTTAACACAGCCCTCATGCTGAGCGTGTAAAGTTGGCGGGAAATGCGAAATTTTGATTTTTTTCCGCAACTTGTACAATCTGAATTCATTTTTTACTTTTAAGCTCGAGTTTGCACGTTTATATTATACTTTTCATTTATATTAGATATTACAAACAAGCGAATTACAAAGCAAACAAAAATAAATATGAAATAAATTTTAAACATGGCCGTCGGGACAGAGGGTTAGAAAAAATACCCAACACTCCCACGCTATCCTTGCTTAAATTACAACTCCAATGCAAAACTGTAGAAACAATAATCCCATCTCACCTCGTCCGAGCCCATCTCCACCCGGTACATAACCACAGCCTGAAACTGTAAGCATAATGTGGCATCTTGTTTTAAGCTGGCAGTCTAAACTTTAAATAAAGCACAGCTTGCAAATCGGGCTTTACAAATAAATAAATTTGAAAAATAAATCTTTGGAGATTAATAAAGTACCTATATCAAAAAATCTCCGACGAAAAATATTCTTGAACTCTCCTGGAATTTTAAATAATTGAGTTATTACTCTTTTTTGTCAACCTAGTTAGTTTGGTTGGTAGTGCGTCTGCCTTGTAATCTCTAGGTCGCGGGTTCGATTCCCGC
>NW_007386536.1:0-2509 GCF_000475195.1 Diaphorina citri
TATCAAGGGTCTTATAGAATGTAGTACTTTGATAAAAGTTTGAGCTCGTTCCGACAACCAGGGCCGGAGTTATGGCCTATTCAAATTTTCATTTTTTCCATGTTCTCCCGCCAGTAGGGGAAGCACCAAAAATGGGAAATTCATATCGATAAGTGATAAGTGGTTCAAATCGGTTTTACTAATGATTCATACTGAAATTCAGTCCCAAAAATAAAATTTCGAAACATCCATAAATTTCCGTGACGGAATCGATCCTGGTGGACGAAACAGGAACTATATTTTCCATTCTCTTACCTTCTCAAACATTTCATCCCTCTCGCTCCCCTTCCGGGATCCGTCCTGCTTATTATTTCCCAACAGGAGGAGTGTTGTGCTATGCAGAAATTCACACGCAGACACGCGCATGCGTCGATTACTCGATGAGGAACCAAGGGAGATGATTCTATCCATAAACACGTCTGTAGAGAATAGAATAGAATAGAATAGAATAGATGAGAGGCAAGAGGCATACTACGGGATGGGTCATGGGCATGCTACGACACAGACGAGACCACATGAGACTAATGTAGCAGTTGTTTCATTGCTATGAAATAAAAACTGCAGTGAAACACTCATCTCAAGTACTTTATTTTTAACAATGTTGAACAAGAATATAAACTTAATACACCGAAAAAGGCAAAAATAAAAATTAGAAAAATACATAGAATTATAAATAGAATCATGGCGGGTTTCATTCCCCGACTGGACAACGGGTTACTTTCTGATGTTCTCGTGTCGAACTAGCACCTAAATGGGAAGTATTGTTGGACAAAGGGTTACTTTCTGATGTTCTCGTGTCGAACTAGCACCTAAATGGGAAGTATTGTGTCTCTTCTCGTCCATCTGATGAGGGACATACTTCGGAATGGACATTTTGCGAGACAGACCACATGAGTCTAATTTAATGTAGCGGTTGTTTAATCTGTTTCATAGGTATCAGATGATATAAGCTACTTCAACGCATCCTGCAGGGGGGAAAACAAGGAATAAGGAAATGAACTCCAGGAAGACGAAGAAAAATTTCCTGGCTGGCAAACCTCAGAACCTGGTTCGAGAGGAGCCCAGCAGAACTGTTCCGGATAGCCACAAACAGGGTACGCATCGCCATGATGATCGTCAAGATCCGAGGTGGATCGACACCTTAAGAAGAAGAATAGGTACAAGTATAACCTGGTCTAGATATGATTCCAACACAGGAGACAAGTGTTGAACCAGTGCAGGATCCTGGAAATAAGAAATACATTGTATTCTATAGCTGCTGATTAATACTCGTATCTATAACCTGGTCTAGATATGATTCCAACACAGGAGACAAGTGTTGAACCAGTGTAGGGTCCTGGAAAAATGAGAGAAAACAATCAAAACACATTTAACGACATAGAGTCAATAATAGATCAGTTGCGCTTACTTGGGTGATGTTTCAAAGTCATAGAGCAGGAAAATGAGGACCAACGGAATTTTTCTTTTTCTTCTACGACTTCTAGATACCGAGATAAATCGATTTAAAATATACCGGTAAATCGTGAACTTTGACGTCACGGCATACGCTCCCGTAGGCGATGACTTCACATCAAATGTCCCGAGCTTCCTCGCAGGCAACGCATTAATGTGTTTGTGCGCATACAGTTCTTTCTGCTCCTCCGCTAACGCGCTTGCATAGTGGCGCTACCTAACGGACGAAAAAAACAACTGCTTAAAGTCTGACGTCACATATATTTGAACTCTTTCATTAGAACGGAAAATAAATTTGAATTTTCGACCTTTTACAGTTATTTTTTCTGAGTTTTGACCTCAGATTTGGATTTTTCCCGACTTTTTACGTAGGAATCGACCATTTATTTATCATTTTTACCCATTTGCAACTGCTCCATTGTTGCTCTCAATTTTCAGGTAACATGGGCGGCACGATGCGACTTGGCAAGCACGAAACTCACTTCAAACCTGAGCACAAATCCAAGCTGAAACTTCTTTACGGTAACAGAGACAAGATTGAAGAGAGACATCGACACAGATATGAAGTTAACAAGAAGTATGTGCCAGACTATGAGAAACATGGCTTTCTATTCACTGGTAAGTTTCGTCTAACTTGGTCCAAATTGTAAGGCGATAGTTTTAGGCCAGCCACTCACTATCAAAGGTACACCTGATTAGGTCCGCCTGACGGTGTATGTGCTTATCAGGTAGACCTGACAGACGGACCTTTTCAGCCGTACCCGTCAGGTCTACCTGATAGTGTGTGTGCTCTTCAGGTAGACCTGACAGGTGGGCCTGATCAGGTGGTCGTACACTTTTTTTCCTTTCAAAGAGGGTCTCTTTAATACATTAGATTTTTTAAAGGCTTAATACACCTTTTTCTGCCTTTCAAAGAAGTTCCCTTGAATTCCGACTTCGATTTTTTTTTTTTCGTGTTTTTTCATTAATTAAATTTAAAAATGTTCTTTTTCCTCCTAGCCTTTTCCTATTCGAATAG
>NW_007386537.1:0-2509 GCF_000475195.1 Diaphorina citri
TCCTAACCTTTCCCCCCGCTCTTTCTCCCCCTCCCTCCTCTCTCCCTCTCCATTTTCCCCTTCTATATCTGTCCTAACCTCACTCTAATGACGTGTGTTGTAATTCTTGTTCCGAGACTCTTCACCGGTCCGGAAATTCCCGGAATTTTTCAAATTATTCCCGGACTTTGTTCAAATTATGCCGGGGATTGCATGAATAAATTGCACTTCAAAACTGGCGTACCTACTCGACATGTGTATACCTATACTGTATAAATAATATACCGTGTACCCTTTATACATAATACAGTCCCCACTTTGCCAAATTCCGGGAGGTAAATGAATAATGATATACAGGGTGCGCCAGAAAAACACTGACAACGGCTCAGAGTAGGTAGGTGGATCTCATCATTTCCGAAAGGTTCTTTGATTCATTTTCCTAACTTTGGGCTTCGTTTTCGTACAAACTAGTGTAGGCTTTCAAAAAGAGTTTTTTTTTTTTTCTTCTTCTTCTTCTTCTTCATCTTCTTTTTAAAATAAATAAGAAATGTGTTTGTAATAAAACTAAGTAAAGTAATAAAGGGACAGAATTAAATGGGCTCCCATTAAGTAAAGGTTCTTTGATTCATTTTCCTAACTTTGGGCTTCGTTTTCGTACAAACTAGTGTAGGCTTTCCAAAAAGAGTTTTTTCTTCTTCTTCTTTTTCTTCTTTTTAAAATAAATAAGAAATGTGTTTGTAATAAAACTAAGTAAAGTAATAAAGGGACAGAATTAAATGGGCTCCCATTAAGTGCCTTCGGAACGATAAGATGATAAGACCTTCGTAGTTATACATGGTTCCAGTCCCTCCATCCAGCCATCCAGAAGTTCCAGTTCCTTCTATCAAACCTAAATAAAAAAAATCTATTCCAAAGAAAGGCGAAGTCAATCGAGCGGTAAATGAGTGCAGTAAAATATCCCGCACCACATAAATATAAATATTGCACTTTTCATTCAATTAATTCCAGGCACATTCTGGTTGAGATTTTAGAAAAGTAATTGAAAAAACAAAAGAAAAAAATCCCATTAAGTTTGACAGAGCAGTTATTTCCAATTTTCTGACAGTGGGGACCTCTTCCCTCCCTCTGCCAAAAATGCACCAGTTCGGGGTCTTCCGAGAAAAACCAAATGTAAAAAGCACTATAAGATAAGGTATGAAGTTTGCAAATTGTGACTTTGTGACAAATCGTCATTAAATTTATTCTCCCACAGGACCAAAACATTTCTTATCCACCGAATGAAGTGTTTCGTTTTTCTCGAAAGAATAGGGTTTTTCTCGAAAAATAGGGGTTTTTCTCGAAAATTAGGGATTTTTTTCTCGAAAATCAGGGATTTTTTTCTCGAAAGAATGTCCCTGTCTCGTCTGAAGAGGGTAAATGTTCTAAAAGAAAATCTAAAAGTTAACATAAAAAAACTCAAGGCACTGGCTGATTCTAAGTTCAAGGTTTGCCCTCGATACTAGTACCTATACTGATTTGACCAACAACACGTGCAGGTTGAGTGAAAAGTTTTACTGTCTAAGGGAGGGAAAAAAGGTATCCAAAGCATTTGAGAGGCCATTCTCCCTCGTCAAAGAGATATACAAGATAATCCAAGGCATTTGAGAAGCAATCCTTTCTCACAGAACCCTTATGGGACATACACGGAGCGAAAGGGAAAATGACTAAAACGAGAGAGAAAATCGTAAACCCCAAATACACTACATAGATAATACTGCTACTAATGCTAATAAGAATAGATAGAGAGAGAGGAGAGAGAGAGAGATAGAGAGAGAGGAGAGAGAGAGAGGAGAGAGAGAGAGAGAGGAGAGAGAGAGAGAGAGAGAGAACTTAATGAAATTGAAATTAACTTTTGGTTTTCCAAATGGGAAAAAAGAAAAGAGAAAAAATACCTCCCCTCTCCAAGGTTTACAACCCCAGCGACATTTACAGCTAAAAGTTTCTTTTTACTTTTTCCTCCCTTCCCTCTTTCACCCTTAAAAAATCCCTCTCTCCTCTCACCCTTCAAAATTCCCTCTTTCGCGTCAAAAAAATCCCCCTTCCCTCAGAGAACTTTTCTCGTTTTTTCCCTCGGAGGGACGAAATTTACATATTGTCACCGCACTTCCTAGCTGGAGGCTAATTGAATTTTTAAAAGAGGTTTGATAGAGGGAATTGTAACTTCCAAGGCCAAGGTCTTATCGTCCCGAAATCTAAGAGAGAAGGAAGACAGGATAGGAGAAAGCCAGCCGTTCCGAGAACGAACCTTGTCTGTTTAGGATGACGTTCGCCCAGGGCGAGAATCGAACCCGCGACCTAGCGCTTACAAGGCAGACGTATTATCCTCCAAACTAACGAGGCTGGCATACTTAGTTTTATTCGAAAAATTCGTAGATATAAGAACTAGATGTTTCTAACATGTATACCTTTTTATTAGATAGTGTGGGGGGGTTCATCCTATTCTATTTTATCTTATTCTATTCTATTCTGTATTTCATTCTATCCTATCTCA
>NW_007386538.1:0-2508 GCF_000475195.1 Diaphorina citri
CCAACCCTACCAGACCTCTACCGTTGTGTGTAGAGTGGGGAAGGAGGATAGCTGAAGAGTATTTCGCTCAGGTAAGCTTAACTTTGGCACACGAATATATACACAATAGGGCTGGAAAAGATGTCGCCAACCCTACCAGACCTCTACCGTTGTGTGTAGAGTGGGGAAGGAGGATAGCGGAAGAGTATTTCGCTCAGGTAAGCTTAACTTTGGCACACGAATATATACACAATAGGGCTGGAAAAGATGTCGCCAACCCTACCAGACCCACAAGTATTGTGGGTTGGACTGTGGAATAAAAGAAATAAAATAAACATTTTTTCGTCCCTCCAGGCCTCTCGTACATCTCGGTAAGTTAAACCTTTTAACACCAGACCTTTTAACAAAGTAAGGAAGTTTAGGAAAATTCCAATCTAATTTCTCATCCTCTCTTTCTCCTCCCCAGAGTCCGAGCAGTGACTGTGGGCCGGACGAAGACTATCCGGTCAGCTCTCCCGAGGCTGTCAACCTCGTGAGGAGAATGCTCATCAAATGTGCGGATGTTGCCAACCCTACCAGACCTCTACCGTTGTGTGTAGAGTGGGGAAGGAGGATAGCTGAAGAGTATTTCGCTCAGGTAAGCTGAACTTTGGCACGCGAATATATACACAATAGGGCTGGAAAAGACTGACAAGCCAGCCTGGTTAGCTTAGTTGGTAGTGCGTCTGCCTTGTAAGCGCTAGGCCGCGGGTTCGATTCCCGCCCGGGGCGGATTTTATCCACAAGACCCTGGGCATTGACGAGAGGACCCTGTATAACTGGCTTCATCTTATAGAGAAACACTACCATTCTAGCAACACCTATCATAATTCTACCCATGCTAGCGATGTACTACAGGTAATAGAATAGAAGAGAAGAGAAGAGAATAGAAGAGAAGAGAAGAGAATAGAAGAGAAGAGAAGAGAAGAAAAGAGTTTCAAACCGTTGCTCGTCGCGTCGGTATAAGCCCTTTAGCTATTAACTGTCGAACTTTCAATAGATCAGTTGCGCTTACTTGGGTGATGTTTCAAAGTCATAGAGCAGAAAAAATGAGGACCAACGGAATTTTTCTTTTTCTTACGAAAAAAATTCCTCAGCATTTATAGAAATCTTTTGAACATGTTTGTTACCTACCTCCTTTGCTTTTTGTTGGCAGTTATTTCATGTCTCTTTTTTGAAAGAGTCAACTGTTAGTTGTTCCTTTGTACCATAAGCATTGTACCCTTTTTAGTGTTCTCAATCAGTAAGTCAAATTTTTTCAACTGACACGTTTTCGAACAAGCTGTTCGCAACTAGCAACGAGTGATGAATGCTTGTATCTCTCATTTAAGGGAGATGTTTTCATACATGGGTTTCTGTGGACAAACACCATGGAATATGCTTTGGCAGCCAGGGTGTTATCTCCTTGGCTAAAGTACCACAGAGGTCGATAATAAAATACAACTTCACTGAGTTTTCGATGAGATCAAATACTCGATTATATCAATATGTAATTTAGACATCTGGCTCTTCTTCAAATCACAATCACCGAGTTTTTGCTGAAGGTATGGCAGTTACGGTTCATATGAATCGATTAGAGAAAATCAATCGATTATATCGACAAGATAAACACCATGGAATACGCTTTGGCAGCCAGGATGTTATCTCCTTGGCGAAAGTACCACAGAGGTCGATAATAAAATACAACTTCACTGAGTTTTCGATGAAATCAAATACTCGATTATATCGATATGTAATTTAGACATCTGGCTCTTCTTTAAATCACAATCACCGAGTTTTTGCTGAAGGTATGGCAGTTACGGTTCATATGAATCGATTAGAGAAAATCAATCGATTATATCGACAATTCCAACTATCGATTAATCGTTTTCCCTACACTATCCTATAGCTTTTATCACTATATTTAACACTCTCATAGCTTCGTATCGAGTTTTGACTGCAAAATTTCGATATCAAATTCTTCCTCAGTCCGCAATCACTAAGATTTTGCTGTTCAAATATACTGGAGGAAGCGTTGCGTCTTGGGGAGAGAAGATTTGTTCCCTCTTTGGATTGGCAGCTTGGTGGCAGGTCTTGGGAGTGTTCGCCTGAAAATGAGAAACAGAAAGATTTATGGTGAATTCCACCAACGACTTAACGAGAGATTTAAATAATGTGAGACTTTTTAATGATCCAAAAAGGAGTTTTTAGTCCGTCCTTCCTTTATTATTACAATAGTAATAAAAAGGTATAAGGGATGGACTATTGTATTCGCTTCGGTGTCGTCTGTATCAGAAACATTTATGGTGAATTTCACCAACGACTTAACGAGAGATTTAAATAATGTGAGACTTTTTAATGATCCAAAAAGGAGTTTTTAATGATATAAACAGGAGTTTTTAAAAACTCCCTTTTGGATCATGTAAAACTCCCTTTTGGATGATTAAAAATTCTCCCATTAGTGAAATCTCTCATTAAGTCATTGGTGAAATCCACCATTAGAAAAATCAA
>NW_007386539.1:0-2508 GCF_000475195.1 Diaphorina citri
TGCTAACACTCCCTATATTACATGACTGTTTCCCATAAGGTTCGCTACTTTCTGTGTCCTTACACACTATGGGTTTGTATCCTTACTATTTGCATTGTACAATATGGGTTTTCTTCTTTACTTGCTATTATAATTAGCAATGAAACACCTCTAATTACATATTGGTGGACTTTCTTTCTTGTGATGCCCTAGTTTGAGTATCCTGTTTGAATGTGTGTTTTTGACAACCGAAAAGGATTAAGTTTTGTTCATGTTGCTCAGCATATATGTATTTCTTCAATGTTGATGTGTTTTGGATTTGTACAACCATTCTTGTTGTATGTGTATCTGCATTTTATATCATGTGGTTTAAGTACTTTTCTATTTTTCCCATGGCCTCCAATTTTACCAATAGCCTCTGTGGCCTATTTTGCCAAGCTTCGAGGAACTCTTTTAACTTCTTACAAAATGGCTTCTGATATTCGTTTTGCTTCGAGCTGAGGCTCAAAATTTATTGGCCATTTAAGTACTGAGCTGTATTGATGGGCAATAAGGCCTTTTTATCTCAGGAGAAGTGAGAGAGGTCGAGATAAGAAAATAAAAAGGGCTTTTACAAACGCTGAGAGATAGTTTCTAAACTCCCCTCTTTCTTCTCTCCCCCCTCTCCCCCTCTATGATCCTTTCTCCTCTCATCCCCTCCCTTTCTCTACATGGTGTAAGTGTTTTCACAATTTATTGCTTTCGAAATCTTATTTCGCTTTCTCTCTTGAGGAAAATTGAGTTTTGCGGGCAAAAAAGAAAACGATATGAAGTGAAATTATAAAAGTTGTGGATGTGGGGAAACAACGTGGTTGCGTATGGTAAATGAGCATTTGAAGATGAGGAATTTCGTGCAAGTTTTTTGGAGCGTATCGGGAAATTTTCTCCGTCAGAAGCAAGTGTATTTTTGGAAGTAGTCCGTCCCGTTTTCTTATTTCCTATTGTATTTTAGGTTCAGTTTTGGCCTAGGGTTAGTTACTGAGACTAGGTTACCAAGATGTAAAAGATCTGTTTGACAACCTCGGACTGGTTAACGTTTTGCCGAGTCACATCTGGTCGACCCACCATATTTGAACAAAATTTTTCACCCACCTTATTTCTTGATCTTTCTTCCCAAAACTCTCTTTTTACGCGCAACTTTAGGGCTCTTCATCGTTTTGCCGAGTCACATCTGGTCTGGTCGACCTACCATATTTGAACAAAATTTTTCACCCACCTTATTTCTTGATCTTTCTTCCCAAAACTCTCTTTTTACGCGCAACTTTAGGGCTCTTCTTGTTTTACGAGTACATCGCTTTTCACACGTAATTCAGCTCAGAGGCTAGAAGAAATGAAAATAGAGTGAAGAAAGTATACGAGTAAAAGAAGAGAAAAATCCACGTTTACCTTTCACTTATCTAATTTTTGAGGAAAATTGAGTTTTGAGGGCAAAAAGGAAAACGATATGAAGTGAAATTATAAAAGTTGTGGATGTGGGGAAACAACGTGGTTACGTATGGTAAATGAGCATTTGAAGATAAGGAAAAAAAAGACGTTACTCTCTCGACCACTTCGTTAGGGAACCAAAATTAAGTCATTAAAAACCGAAGCTGTAATTGATGCTGCATTAAAAACTCGTAAAAAACGAGAAATCAATATCTTTGACGAAAATAGATCTCAAAATTTACGGTTATGAATGTGTTATGATGATGGTTTTACGACTCATCACCAAACTGATGTTTGACTGCTTGTGCCTAGTTTCTATTCTGACTAATTAAAAGAACACCTTTTACTTTAGTATCGTCCCGAGTTAATGAAACTGTTCTCGGTATCTAATCAAGTTTAAAACGAAATTTAGCAGAAGATTATACCGTGCTGTAACGGACCGTCAATATACCGTGCTGTAACGGACCGTCAATTGGACAGCGTTAACCATCCATAAGGCGATTCCCCTTATGGTTCTTTTCTGCTTAATTCTGTCCAATTTGTCGACGTCGCTGGTAATGTTTTTAGAGATGTTCTTTTCAAAATGAATTATTTTTGAGTAGCTCAATTTCATTTTGTGTGAAAACTGAAAAATGGAGCTCATAGTAGTGCGTCAAACTCTAGCAAAGCGGGATCTCCAGGGTCTTCCTCTCTCTTTGACTCTTTCTTTGTGTCAGCGGTTTAAACGAAGTAAAGTAAAATGTAGGACAGTAGTAAACGTTTCAAATTCTAGTGCAGTGAAATTACCTCTCTACGATCTTCAAATGATTTGAACCTCGGTTTGAACTATTTGCTCCGAAGCTCGAAACCACAGATCTACACAGGGACAGTAGTTCAGCGTCTTTTCCATAGTGGCGTGTCGTGAGATTTACAAAAGTGGAAGCTATAAACCCATATTTAGGTAAATAGTATGCCGATATACTGGTGGTCTTAGGCCCATCTCACTTTGGAAGCGACTTTCAGTAGCACTTAGTCGCCTCCAAAACCAAACGTATGAAAGTGATAGAGACCCCTACAGACTCTCTA
>NW_007386540.1:0-2507 GCF_000475195.1 Diaphorina citri
TTTCAAGTGCTGAGAAGTGAGAGTTAATGAAGAAAAAACCGAGTCCAATTTTCAGACTGATGAACTTTAGACCGAAATACATAGTGACTCTATATAGATACTTATATGTATCTGCCGTCCTATTAAGGTCTGGTCTTACCACAAAAGGTAAAGAATTGACAGGGGTTAAACATGCAAATACATAATTATCTCCTTTGCCAATTCGTATACCTACTCCCTCTGTTGTCACTTGAGTTAGGAACCCCATTAGAAACGGGAGACGATCACTTGCTATCGTATCTCCTGGAAAAAAATCTAAGAGGTAGGTACTCAAGTAAAATTAAAGAACAAGCACTGTAACGTTTCCACTTTTTGCCCAAAGGTCGTTTGCTCATTTTCCGAGTTTTTTTTTTTTTTTAAGAGCAATGCAGTAGCACTGCTTTTATTATACATTAAACATTAAAGGTGTGAGTACTTACTTTAATTTTTATTTTCTCTTAGATACTTATATGTATCTGCCGTCCTATTTAGGTCTTGTCTTACCACCAAAGGTAAAGAATTGACAGGGGTTAAACATGCAAATACGTAATTATCTCCTTTGCCAATTCGTATACCTACTCTCTCTGTTGTCACTTGAGTTAGGAACCCCATTAGAAACGGGAGACGATCACTTGCTATCGTATCTCCTGGAAAGAAATCTAGGTAGGTACTCAAGTGAAATTAAAGAACAAGCACTGTAACGTTTCCACTTTTTGCCCAAAGGTCGTTTGCTCATTTTCCGAGTTTTTTTTTAAGAGCAATGCAGTAGCACTGCTTTTATTATACATTAAACATTAAAGGTGTGAGTACTTACTTTAATTTTTATTTTCTTTCTTAAAACACATTACATTTAATCCCGTGTATTTTATTTGTTCTTTTTTTATGTTCCCTATGTGCTTCATGGTTTTTTCCTCCTTTCCGCTCTTCTATTCCTCGTCTCCTCTTCTTTTTGCTTCTCTCGTTTCCCTCATTCCTTTACTTCTTTTAAATTTCATTATGTTAAGTTGAGAATACAATGTTCTTGGTGTTGCTTAATACCTTCTTTTTTTAGAATGTTACTAATTTACTTTAGGCAGGAGATGAGGTATTCTTGTTTTTCCTGTGCTAAAACTGGGTTCCTCGTCTCCTCTTCTTTTTGCTTCTCTCATTTCCCTCATTCCTTTACTTCTTTTAAATTTCATTATGTTAAGTTGAGAATACAATGTTCTTGGGGTTGCTTAATACCTTCTTTTTTTAGAATGTTACTAATTTACTTTAGGCAGGAGATGAGGTATTCTTGTTTTTCCTGTGCTAAAACTGGAACGTTACTTTTATATACATAATCTGATTATTTCGCGGTTGCCAACATGCGCCTCGGGGACAAAAAACGGCGAAACCGTCACGCTCTTGTTGATTTTTTTTCATAATCTGATTATTTCGCGGTTGCCAACATGCGCCTCGGGGACAAAAAACGGCGAAACCGTCACGCTCTTGTTGATTTTTTTTTTACCTGGGAAATTGTTTGTATTGTAGATAGTTCAAAAAGGTCTTTGAACTCCTAATAGTTACCTTTAAAACCACTTGGTGTTTATTTTGAGACATTCATATCTAACCCTCCCCCTGAACATAGGTAGATATAGAGGTTCATAAATTAATTAATAGATATATAAAGTCAAGTCAAGAGCACATAAATAGGAAGAAAATAGACAGATGAAGTGAACTTTTTAAAGTATATTTATCTGTCTCTGTACTGAAAGACTTTCTCTGCTTCTCTCTTTGTTTGACTGCCTTATTTTATTTCTGCATTTTCCTATAGCCTCAAGCGCTTTAAATGTTTATGAAATGTTGTGATTTTTCTCTTTATTATTTTTATTTATTCTTCGTATAGACAGAAAATCGGCTCAATTGTTTACAATGTTTTACTTGGAATTTTCTCTGAATTTTTTATTGTTTACATAAAAATCCAGTAACCTAAAAACAATACAATATTTGTATTTACAAGGTGGTATTTTAACCACCGGGTCTTCAAATTTTCATATCAATTTATTTTCATTATTATTGTATAATTTTTTACTCTCGAAACAGTTTCAAATTCTCAGAGTTTGAAAATTATTTTTGTTAATATAAAATTAGTGGATGTGCAAAATGTTCCAAGTACAAATTGAAGATATTGGTATTGGTGTAAACAACCTACCCTTACACTCGTGTGTGTAGGGTAGGTAAAAACACATTTGCACAAACTAAGCTACAGTAGCTTCATGGAAAATTTTACCTACTTTTCATTTTTCTTCCCGTGGAACTTTCTTCCCCAAATCTGAAGTAACTCTTTTTAAATTTTCTTCTTTCTTGTAACCCAAAATGGTGTTTAATGCAAGTTTTAATTTTTCTTTTATTCTTCTCCACGAAAATCAAAGTTGAAAAAAAAAGTTAGTTTTTTTTATAGCTTTTTATATTTTCAAGGGAATTTCTTTCATAACAATATGGCACGGGAGGGAAAGGAAAAAGAAGGA
>NW_007386541.1:0-2507 GCF_000475195.1 Diaphorina citri
GACCGCGGGTTCTATTCCCATCCGGGGAGAAATTTATCCTAAACAGTTATGGTTCTTTTGAGGAACGGCTCGGTTTATCCTATTCTATCCTAATTCCTATTTTTTTTTCCGATTTCGAGACAATAAGATGTCCGTTGTTTGAGTTCCCTCTATCTGAACTTTTTTTTTTCTAGGAATTTAGCTAAAAGTCTACTTGCTAGAGCCGCTTCTGTCGAGTGAAATTAAATATAAGTACTCGTGTTCAGTTGAATTACAATAATTCTACTTACGACTCAACCTTGTTTTGCCATCAGGCAACGGGGGAAATGTGGAAAACTAGGACAGAAAAAAAACCTGTCGTCTCTCTTCAATGGTAATAATGTATGTTAGATAACCATGTAATAAAATCTATTCTATCCTAATTCCTAATTTTTTTTTCCGATTTCGAGACAATAAGATCTCCATTGTTTGAGTTCCCTCTATCTGGATTTTTTTTCTAGGAATTTAGCTAAAAGTCTACTTGCTAGAGCCGCTTCTGTCGAGTGAAATTAAATATAAGTACTCGTGTTCAGTTGAATTACAATAATTCTACTTACGACTCAACCTTGTTTTGCCATCAGGCAACGGGGAAATGTGGAAAACTAGGACAGAAAAAAACCTGTCGTCTCTCTTCAATGGTAATAATGTATGTTAGATAACCATGTAATAAAAAACCATGTAACTATGTAATAACATAAGTAGCTATGTAATAAGATAATGTAAGACGTTAGGTAGTAACATTATGTTAGAAGATACTCGTAATAATAAAGAAGGAGAGCCTGTTAGAGAGTGAGCTATACTGTTGGAGTAGGGTTAGCAATAATGCATGGGAGTAGAAACGTTTAGCCTGAACGGACGAAGTGCCTTTTCTTCGAATGAAGGTCTATTGAAGTAGGCTTAGCAATAATGCATGGGAGTAGAAACGTTTAGCCTGAGCGGACGAAGGGCCTTTTCTTCGAATGAAGGTCTAACCATCTGGGTACGAGCAACAATTTAACAATTTCCAAGTCGTAACAATTGTAACTCAACACTGTGAGTTTGTAACTTACAAACCTATTTCGTTTTCTGTTGGGTTCTTTGAAAAACTCCCCCCCCCCAGAGGTTTGATAGAGAGAACTATAAGTACTAAGGTCTAATCGGCCCGAAAGCGAAAAGGCCGGTCTACGCGCTACGTCTTATCGTATCAGTTAAATCCTTTCAGTCCAATTTGTAAAATTCAGAAGGAAAATCGTAGTATGTACCAGACTTTACACGTATAAAATAAACGGAGTGCACTCAGCCTCATGAGAAACAAGGCTATCCGTAAGTCTCCCTTAAATGTCAAAGTTCAAAATCAATTTAACATTCTTAGTGGCAATAGAATTCCAATGTGGAGATCAAGAGAATAATAGATGTTCCAAGAAAGGAAGAAGAACATTGACCTGAACATTATAGGGGTGAGGGAAACAATTCACAAAGACAAAGGCTATGGAAGTCCTTTGTGAATACTTTGATTGAATACCTTATCTTGTCACTAAAGGCATTCAAGGGAAGATATAGGTACAGCTATAGGTACAAAACTGTAGCAAGTTTTTGCAATAAATTTGTCTAAAGATGTGTCCTTTAGGTGTTGAAGATTTTTGACGAATTTCACCAAAAGCAGACAAACCGTTCAAAAGCTGTTATCGAAGACTTTTGATGGTGGTTTTCAAACAGTACAACTAACAATCACCATTGTTACCTAAATGATCTTCTTATGGAATTCCAGACTAAGATTTCCAGCAGCAAAGGCTTGTAACAAACATGAAATGTCTTTCCGGACTCAATACACTACAATACATAGGTACATTACCTATGTAGTTGGGTATGTACTTACACAAAAGAAGATAGGGGGGTGGAACTAGACTGCTGAAATGTCAAAGTTTTACATAGGTACATTACCTATGTAGTTGGGTATGTACTTACACAAAAGAAGATAGGGGGGTGGAACTAGACTGCTGAAATGTCAAAGTTACTGACTACTCCATTCAAGTTGTAAATTAATCGTTTCTTCTCCTCCTCCTCCTCCACCTATTCCCTCATCATTCTCATCCAACAGGGATTCTCGCATATTTCATGCTATACCTATTTATCTTTCTACTCTTTCTCCTCCTTCTCCTTCTTCTCCTCCTCCTCCTCCTCCTCCTTCCGCCTCTTCTTCGTCTTCTCCATCAACTCCTCGTCCTTCTCCTTCTTTACTAGCAACTTTTCCTATTTCCCTCTCCTATCCTCCACCTTCTTGTTCACTTGCCCCTCCAAACATGTCCTCCTTTTTCCTTTTCTTCTTCTCCTTTCCAATCCGAACTTCAGACTTCTTTCCTTTTCTCCTCCTTTTTTACCTCTCAACCTTCTCCTGCCTCTCTCCTCCTTTCTCGACTAGATCATTTCTCCTCCTCCTCCTCCTCCAACGTTTCCCGTCTCATCAAATGTCAGAAAACTGTAGAGGTGTGAATAGTTAAATTCTGATGTCT
>NW_007386542.1:0-2507 GCF_000475195.1 Diaphorina citri
TTTCATCCAAAATCCCGTTTTTTTTACGTTTTAGGTCGCTTGTCCCGTTTTGGGCTGAAAATGATCTGGCAACCCTATATCACTGTCTCTTTGTCCCTGACATCCATCTTGGTCTTTCCGGAAACTTCCCACGTCTTTTGGCACCCATATCCGACGTAACAACTCCATTGTGTCATAAATTCATAATACTAACGATTGTTTTTCCCCTATAACTTGTCATAAACAATTGGACAGCTTCATTTGCGTTGTTGCGTGATCTTTTCCTCCGTTGTCTGGCAGTTCCGCGATTTAGATTTCTAATTTTATTTACATGAAGCTATCCATTTACATTTATAATTTACACTTTACACTCGGTTTTACTCCATCCATGAGCTCTCCCCCCTCACACCTCATCAAACACACACGGACACTGACACCCTAGGAACTTTATCTTGGCCGGAGACAGCCTTATTTATCACAGGTTTAATTTATCGATAATTTCACTTAGTGTTCAAATAACACTGCCTCGTTCACTTTATTCTTCGTAACAAATGGTGTTTGTATAACCTCTCGTAAAGATACCCGTCGTGTCCTCTGAAACCCGGGAACTTTGCATCGCTCCACCTACAACAGTATGCTGGACACTAGACAGTTGTATGATTCTGGTACAGTGGTTTACAACTTCTTGTAGGTTTACAACTTCTTGTCTGGAGTTCTCGACCTTTTGGAACTTGGTATTATTAACCTTAGGACTCCTAAGACCCCAGTCTTAGAATTTAGCAAATTAGCACAGATCTGTGGTGACCTAAAACATCCTCGAACTCCTTCAGTGGAATAGATTAATCTTTGGTAAAACCAACAGGACTGACGATGCGATGGATCACAACATAAGGCTCTGGAGTTCTCGACCTTTTGGAACTTGGTATTACTTAGGACTCCTAAGACTCCAGTCTTAGAATTTAGCAAATTAGCACAGATCTGTGGTGACCTAAAACATCCTCAAACTCCTTCAGTTGAATAGATTAATCTTTGGTAAAACAAAGAGGACTGACGATGCGATGGATCACAACATAAGGTTGAGATTCAGCTGAACAAGTGGAAATAGCAGATTAAGTTACGTTTCCTGGTTTCCTCACATGTATAACAACCGAAACCCAGACACAGATTTTTTCTGGTACAGTGGTTTGCAACTTCTTGTAGGTTTACAACTTCTTGTCTGGAGTTCTCGACCTTTTGGAACTTGGTATTATTGACCTTAGGACTCCTAAGACCCCAGTCTTAGAATTTAGCAAATTAGCACAGATCTGTGGTGACCTAAAACATCCTCAAACTCCTTCAGTGGAATAGATTAATCTTTGGTAAAACCAACAGGACTGACGATGCGATGGATCACAACATAAGGCTGAGATTCAGCTGTCAGTCCTAGAATTCAGCAAAAACATCCTCGAACTCCTTCAGTGGAATAGATTAATCTTTGGTAAAACCAACAGGACTGACGATGCGATGGATCACAACATAAGGCTGAGATTCAGCTGAACAAGTGGAAATAGCAGATTAAGTTACGTTTCCTGGTTTCCTCACACGTATAACAACCGAAACCCAGACATAGAGTGAAATAAAATCGGCAAAGGATCTCTGCACTGCAAGCTCCACCTTTTGTAGCGAATTATCTCATAAAAAAACCTTTGAGAATCACTGCGCCTTTGACTCTTATGAAACAGAGTGGGATTCCAGTAACTTGAACTATTGTTACTAACGCCTTGCTGTCTACGGTGAGCAAAGAGAAAGCACTTGGCAAAAAGGCAATAGTTACATTAGAAATGGATAAATGGACGCATTTGTGTAAATCCGGTTATACCTGTCAAGATTTGAAATATTCACGCGTCTTCCGTCGCAAATCACTCCCACTCAGTCCAGAATGATCAGAATCCAGATGGTTTTTATTCCAAGTTATGTATTTCTGGCTAATGTGCTGTTACGCTTCTGCATTCCTGATGCATGTAGGTGGTAAAGTCTTATCTTATCTGCTCAGGCCTTGTTCTAGGTAATTCAGTTTGCAGGTCTGGTTTTGAGAGGACAATAATGATTGGAGCTTTTTTGCCGCTTTCAGTGCTTTCACCATTGATATAACCTCCACAGAGGCTTTCTTTGATCGAGATTTGAATATGGGGAATTCAATGTGTGACCATATGTATAGATTAGGTACGCAGCAATCTCCATTCTATTCCTTAATCCTCTTTAGGAGCCATTTTTCATTTTGAGCAGATGGCATAAATACATAGCAGAAGTCCGATATAAAGAACTGTCCACAGAGGCTTTCTTTGATGGAGATTTGAGTATGGGGAATTCAATGTGTGACCATATGTAGATTAGGTACGCAGCAATATCCATTCTATTCCTTAATCCTCTTTAGGAGCCATTTTTCATTTTGAGCAGATGGCATAAATACATAGCAGAAGTCCGATATAAAGAACACGTGAGAGGACTTAAGACTAGTAGCTGGTCTTTGAACCACCGCGGACCAATTC
>NW_007386543.1:0-2507 GCF_000475195.1 Diaphorina citri
CGCCAGGGAGGACATGCCCCACTCCGGGGTCAAACCAGACAAGCTCCCCCTGTGGACAGAGAACATGGGGTGCACCCGTTAATTGATCGAACGAAGTGAGATTTTTTTCTTTGTTTTTTAGAGGTTTGATAGACGGAACTGTAACTGCTAAGGTCTTATCGTCCCGAAAGCGAAGAGAGAAGGAAGACAGGATAGGAGAAAGCCGGCCGTTCCGAGAACGAACCTTATCCGTTCAGGATAAAATCGAGCGCGCGGCCTAGCGCTTACAAAGCAGACGCTCTGCTCTTCCAACCAAAAGCTACGTAACTAGGCTGACAAAGTGAGGTTTGATTTGATAGAGGGACTTTAAAAATTCAGGTCTTATTGTTACAGATCTAGGGTTTATGTGGAATATATTTTCCCAACCTCCCCATTGGAGGGGCTTTTACGTGAAAATTAGGTAGCAAATTGAACATATTATAAACTCAGGACTATAGGTTCCTTACTCGGGCTATATACGAGTTCGTTCCGACACAAAAGTGGAAGTGAGATAATTTTTTTTTTCTTTGTTTTTTAGAGGTTTGATAGACGGAACTGTAACTGTCTTATCGTCCCGAAAGCGAAGAGAGAAGGAAGACAGGATAGGAGAAAGCCAGCCGTTCCGAGAACGAACCTTATCCGTTCAGGATAAAATCGAGCCCGCGGCCTAGCGCTTACAAAGCAGACGCTCTGCTCTACCAACCAAAAGCTACGTAACTAGGCTGACAAAGTGAGGTTTGATTTGATAGAGGGACTTTGGTCTTATCGTTACGAAAAATTAGTGCAAAAGTTTGATATAAGTGGATGTGATAGACTCTATCAGATAGATGGAGACCTACTGAAGTCTTATCGTCCCGAAATCGAACTAGGACAGGATAGAAGAAAGCCAGCCGTTCCGAAAACGAACCTTATCTGTTTAGAATAAAGTTCGCCCTCGGGGAAGAATCGAACCCGCGACCTAGCGTTTAAAAGACAGGAGATTTTTTTGCTAATTAATTGAGTTGCTTATTTGAAAATCCGCTCTGGAAATCTGAGATCATAGCATGAAGAATCTTATATTAGTTTCGGCAACGTCGCTTTAGAAAAAAAAAAGTTGTTTATGTATCTATGTAGGTACATGTTGGGTTCAAAATGTTTGAAAGATATTGTAGAAAAATACCGGGATGCTCGGGGAAGAATGACCTCATAGTCAGGTCCAAAATACCAATAGGTACCTACCTCCTGTATTTGTAAACAACAACAACAACAACAACAACAACAACAAGTTTTGAAAGACAATATTAAATTAACCTACGTATTTCGAGCACAAGACTGATTGATTGATTGATTAACAAATCAACGGGTAAAACCCATGTATTTTTTTTTTTTTTTTTTTTTTTAACGAGGTATAGCCCGAGTAAGGAACCTATTTATAGTCCTGAGTTTATAAGTAATATGTTCAATTTGCTACCTAATTTTCACGTAAAAGCCCCTCCAATGGGGAGGTTGGGAAAATATATTCCACCTAGACCCTACATGGGTTTTGAAGCTTATTTTCTCAGCTTTTTAACCCAGAACCCAGATACATAGATTGTACGTGGAGCGGGTTATGGGAAGATTGTGGATCTTCTCTCACTAAATCTTATCCCAATTCTATATGGGGTTCGCATTTCCGTCTTTAATTCTTGTTTTCCACCATCATCTTCCGTCTTAGAGCTATTCCTTTGCACCATCCTTTCTCTCTGAGATCTTCAAGATAATTGCGGATATCTAATCTAAATCATGATTTATTTGTGGTGAAGCTGAGAGCCTCTTCACAATTTTTGTGGATGTTACAGCATTACTAAGAGCCTTCTTTACTATGTATTTCTGGTTGTCAAGATTATGCAGCCAGCCCTAATAGTTAGCTTGGAGACCCTTTATAACCCAAACCCATATTACGTTTTAGAGTCGTTAGACCCTTTATAACCCTAACCCATATTACGTTTTAGAGTCGTGAGACCCTTTATAACCCTAACCCATATTACGTTTTAGAGTCGTTAGACCCTTTATAACCCTAACCCATATTACGTTAGAGTCGTTAGACCCTTTATAACCCAAACCCATATTACGTTTTAGAGTCGTTAGACCCTTTATAACCCTAACCCATATTACGTTAGAGTCGTTAGACCCTTTATAACCCATAAATAGGTTCCCCTTTGAAATTCGTGAAAAATAAAGAAAAATACGTGTTTTAGCGTTTTTCCTAAAGTGGTTCTCGAGTTTTCAGGGGTGGGAACTATATTTTTCTAGACACCCTGTATGTAGGCTGGGTATTGCAATACCAGTTTGGTGAAAATGAAACCTCTCCGTATTAACAGTCAGTCTCTTCTAATTCGTACCGTATCTGGATTATAAGTCTAATCTCTCCATCTATACCCGGATAGCCTACAGTTAGAGTCGTTAGACCCTTCATAACCCTAACCCATATTACGTTAGAGTCGTTAGACCCTTTATAACC
This sequence comes from Diaphorina citri, assembly GCF_000475195.1. Taxonomy (NCBI): domain Eukaryota; kingdom Metazoa; phylum Arthropoda; class Insecta; order Hemiptera; family Psyllidae; genus Diaphorina; species Diaphorina citri. Next base: position 2,498 of record NW_007386543.1, read on the forward strand.
CTAACCCATA
>NW_007386544.1:0-2506 GCF_000475195.1 Diaphorina citri
AGGAGGTCGGGAAATAGGCGACTGACTAGGCACGAGAGTCGGTACCATTCCGGTAAGTTGCCCCTCGTTTTGAATGGCTTTTACCCCTTTTGGTCTGGGTTTACTAACAGTAGATTAGTAGAATCTGGTCTAATACTAACATTTAACATCAGAAATTAAAACTTTGAACTTGCGATTTTTTCTAACATTTTTACCAGTAGATGCATGGAAAGTGTAGTTTGATTATGTAAGTAGATATGTTCTTAAATGTAAGAAAAAAATACTTCATTGTACAGTTCGCAGAATACCTAGATATTATGAAATCGTCTTTCCCTGAAAAACTAGAACAGAGAAGGAAGACAAGATAGGAAAAGCCAGCCGTTCCGAGAACGAACCTAGGATAAAGTTCACCCCGGGTGCAATGGGAATCAAACACCCATAGCGAATCAAACACCCATAGCGAATCAAACACCCATAGCGAATCAAACACACATAGCGCTTACAAAGCAAGCGTGCTTGCTACCTTGCAAGCTAAATAGGCTGACGGTAGTTCTGAGAACGAACCTAGGATAAAGTTCACCCCGGGTGCAATGGGAATCAAACACCCATAGCGAATCAAACACACATAGCGCTTACAAAGCAAGCGTGCTTGCTACCTTGCAAGCTAAATAGGCTGACGGTAATGTTTTCCAATGCTGATTGATTCTGAATCAAAGTTCAAATCTTCAATCAATCTATTGTACCAATCGCAGATCATGATGAGGACTCTTGTCTGAACCAGATTAAAATGATTCATCGTAAACAATCTAGATATTCTAGATTTTATTTATTAGAATCGTCAGACTATTCAGATTATTTCAGAGTTGATTAGATTCCGAGAGAAACTCTCGTTGAAGAATAAATAATAATAAAAATATTATAAGAAAACCATTTTGTCATAATCCGCCTGCTTCTGCCAAGTCAGTAGTGAAATATGAATTATGAAGAGGGCATTATTTAGCCTGTCAGTATAGTATCAGTCTAGGTTGTAGGCAACTGGGCCGTATTTAGATAGACTGTCAGTAAGTTTTAGGTTGTTAGCAGTAGGGTGGTTACCGGGGAGAAATATTGGATCATTTATTTAGGGCGAGAGAGTTTTGGAATTTTGGTTAAGGGTAATAAACGTGTGGTTTTAAACTGAAGCTTTCTTTAGAATCTCGTTCGGTATAGTTATAGTATCAGTGTAGGTTGTAGGCAACTGGGCCGTATTTAGATAGACTGTCAGTAAGTTTTAGGTTGTTAGCAGTAGAGTGGTTGCCGGGGAGAAATATTGGATCTTTTATTTATTTAGGGCGAGAGAGTTTTGGAATTTTGGTTAAGGGTAATAAACGTGTGGTTTTAAACTGAAGCTTTCTTTAGAATCTTGGTCTTTAAATTTTTAAAAAGTTACTCCAAAGGCATTCTAAATAAATTTGCACAGAACCAAATCAAAAGAAAGGTCTTTAAAGTTGTTTTTTCTTGGCTTTCTGTTGTTTTCGGCTTTTGGTGTTTTTCTTATCTTGGCGGTCCAAACCACTACCGCTTTAAGACGAGCCACTTAACTTTGAACTAGATGTAATTCTCTTTGTGGTCCGTAATGATTCCATACCGATTTCATTCAAGTGACGGGTATACCCTTCTCATGGTGCGTTTACCTTTGTATGGAGTGTGATAATGGTGCTTGTGATTGCCGAGGCTGTGTGTTGTGTAGCTTCAACTTGTAACTTGTGTCCTCTGAGGTTTCTGGACATTTATTTTCAAGATCATCTTCATCTTTGAATATGTTTTGGTTTCAATAGTGTCAGTTCACAGGTGTTTCCTCTTTCATGTCGTGTGGAGCGAAACTCCATCTCCCATGTTACTTTGAAATTTCCTTTTAGAAGAATGTCATAATTATGTGATGGTTCAATATTCTAGAAAATGCTGATTGCTGAATCCATGTTTATCTTAATTTTGACTTTTCTCCATCTCATCAAAATCTGAAAACCCATAATTTTCAGAGTGTCCTCTAACGAGGAATTATTTTCAAGATCATCTTCATCTTTGAATATGTTTTGGTTTCAATAGTGTCAGTTCACAGGTGTTTCCTTTTTCATGTCGTGTGGAGCGAAACTCTTCATCTCCAGGTTACTTTGAAATTTCCTTTTAGAAGAATGTCATAATTATGTGAAGGTTCAATATTCTAGAAGATGCTGATTGTTGAATCCATGTTTATCTTAATTTTGACTTTTCTCCATCTCATCAAAATCTGAAAACCCATAATTTTCAGAGTGTCCTCTAACGAGGAAAAAGTTCCTGCGTTTAACATAAAAACTTGGAGCTAGTTTATGGTGTGAATTTACACGTGATATCTGATGCATAGGTGTTAGGTGTAACTTTAAGTTTATGTTAGGTTTTTCACTCCTCGAGACACAACATCGTCTCATAGTACGAGTACACCTAGATGTAGGTAAAACTCTAACCTCTTTTACCTATTGTAAATCACCGTGGTCCCATATTTGTCGTATGG
>NW_007386545.1:0-2506 GCF_000475195.1 Diaphorina citri
AAGCTTCGGTGAATTTTGAATGGAGCTTTCTAGGAACTTTCAAAGTAATCTATGTACAGGAGAACCTCGATTATTTCAACTTCCATTATTTCAACTCTCTAGAGTCTAGAGTCTAGATTTCAACACAAAAATCCACTGTTTTTTTTTCAACGGATATCAGAGGAAAAGATCATAGAAAGTGATCATTTCAACTACCCCCAGTCCCAATTAGTTGAAATAATCGAGGTTCTACTGTAGTATGTATTTTCAAAGTACCTAATCTATGTAGTGTGTATTTTCAAAGCAATCTATGTATTATTTATGTATTTCCAGTAAGTTTGAAAGTAATGCGGAAACACTGTATGGCTTTAGGGTAATTGGAACAAGTGCTGCACTTTTGAAGTCTCGACAAGTGTTTGGGGATAAAGTGTTGAACTGGTAGGAAGGTTGAAAATTTGTAGCTGTAATTGTAATTGATGGTTGTAGGTCAACCAATAGTGGTTGAAACACCTCAGTGATGTAGTGGTTAACATAATGGACTTTAGATTTGGAAGGAGTGATTCGAGGCTGAGTCCTGATCATAAAATTGAGCGAAGTGAATCACCAATGGGCGAACGACATTTGTGACAAGCATTCGTGTTTAACACACTTCCAATAAGTTATAAATGTTGTAATTCGTTTCATAAGTGGAGAACTCCAAAGGCCACTAAACTGTAAAATGGCTATGGTCTTCCATTCCAACAATAAGTTATAAATGTTGTAATTCGTTTCTTAAGTGGACAACTCCTATACAAAGGCCACCGAATAGAATAGAATAGAATATACCTTGTTTATCCTGCCAGAATGAGACTGAAAAGTCCCTTTACTCCCGCAGTCTAAAACAAGGTCTTATATATTTCATAGGTGTAGTTTAAACATATGTAAATAAAAACCTTGTTTAAATATTAAAAAATAAAAAAAACTATTATTGTGGTCAAACTCTCAAATTATATGAGGATAAAATTCTAAAAAAAAAAGAAAAAAAAAATAAATACAAGAATATGCGCTGTGTCAGCTGTAAAATGTCTATGGTCTTCCATTCCAAGGGTCGAAAGTCGAGCGTCGATTTGACACAATAATTGAGACAATCAAAAAGTAAACATGGGTGGGTTTTGGGGGATAAAATCAATATCAAAAATCAAATAAATAATTATTAATCCATTGAAACTCCTAAAAAATGTAAAAATTGACTACAACTGTTGTACCCGTAACCTGTACCACCCATTCTATTGGTGGGGATAATCACCTATTGGGTATTTATTGACTCATTATCTACACGCGATGCCATAAAATTACCAGGTTACACATACAACCTGGTCTGGGTAGAAGTGAGGCGTCAGAGAGTTTAAGTGTGATCAACACATGGCAAATTGGTTTTTGGAAACGCTCCTCAAAATCTGTTAAAGACCTACCTGTAAGTTTGTACAAAGCAAACATGTATTTTCAAAGTAATCTATGTATTATGTATTTTCAAAGCAATCTATGTATTATGTATGTATTTCCGGTAAGTTTGAAAGTAATACGGAAACACTCTATGGCTTTAGGGTAATTGGAACAAGTGCTGCAATGAATTCTCCAAACATATACTACCCCTCCTCCTTCCCCTCTTCTCAATCTTCTCCACCTCCTACCCCGGTATTCCTTACTCTAAGCCTACCTTGCTCCTCTCCCGTCCTCCCTCTCTCCTTTTCCTCTCCTCTCCCCCTACCCTATCCTCCTTGATCTCTCCCCCCCCAAACTCCCTCTTTCTTTCTTTATTTCTTCCTTTCCCTTTCCCTCTCTCTCTCTCTCTCTCTCTCTCTCTCTCTCTTTCTCTCTTTCTCTCTTTCTCTTTTTTTCTCTCTCTCTTTCTCTTTCTCTCCCTCTCTCTTTCTCTCCTCTTTCATGTGGCCATGCGTGAGGACTTGAGGAGACTTCAATGCTTCATCAACCATGATCCCAGTAGGAGTAACTGTATTTTTTTCTGTATTGGTTGAGTTGAAGTATCGTCACTGAATGAGAAACAAGGGGGGGAGAGGGAGAGGGAGAGAGAGAGAGAGAGGGAGGGAGGAGAGAGAGAGAGAGAGAGAGGAGAGGAAAAGTACCTATGCAAGTAAAAGAAAGTAATAATAGAGAGTAGAGGAAGGCAGGGAAAGGGAGAGCGTGAGAGAGAAAAAAAAAATAATTGAAAATATCCAAATATACAGAGAATTTTTTTTAAAATGACTACAGAATACAGAAAGAGTAGGAGGAAGAGGAAAGAGAAATAGGGAAGAAGAGGAGAGAGAAAAAGTAGTAAAGGAATTTTAATTGTGTTAAGCATATAAATGTTTGTCACAAAATTCACAAAATAAATGTCGTTCCCCGCTTAAATACACTAAGGTAAAACACCTAGTCACCGTCTTCGTACCGAAAATCGGCATTTTTTTAATTAAGCGCCAAAAATAAGGAAACGTGCGATTTTTGAGAACCCCTGATAATTTTAAACGATTTTTCAGACGATTTGTGT
>NW_007386546.1:0-2506 GCF_000475195.1 Diaphorina citri
CTGCCAAATACATATGCCAAGATGCCAAATGTTACACAGCACTGCCAAATTCATATGCCAAGATGGGTAGCTGCCCAGCGCCCCTTTGGGGACTTTGCACTAGACATCTGTTCTGAATTACGTTATTATTAAGATGTGAAATCTGTCTAAAATTGAAATAAAGGGACTTTATTTGTTTATTGGACTTATCTCTAGTTCGTAGTCGATACCTACGCATGCTTGGTAAAATAGTTGAAAACAAGCTTCGAGCTAGGTTCAACTCTCTCGCGATTTATGTACAATTGTACATAATTATTACATAAGTGTAGTGGTTAGCATTAAAAGTTTCGCGCCTGTTCGAACCCCGACACAACCATAGATTTTTTGCTTTAATAAATGAGGAATCTCCAAAACGAGCTCTTCTAAGTACCCAACCACAAGCCACAAATCATTAAATGAAAATATGTGTAAGCCCCGATTTACAAGAGTTCCACAAAAGCTCCGAAGCATATGGAATGCGTCGTAAAATAGACATACAAGTCAGCATGAAACTCATGTAGACCTGTACGAAAATGAGATTTAGATATGTTTTATATAGCACTGCCAAATACATATGCCAATTTGCTTTAATAAATGAGGAATCTCCAAAAGGAGCTCTTCTAAGTACCCAACCACAAGCCACAAGTCATTAAATGAAATATGTGTAAGCCCCGGATTACAAGAGTTCCTCAAAAGCTCCGAACCATATGGAATACGTCGTAAAATAGACATACAACATACAAGTCAGCATGAAACTCATGTAGACCTGTACGAAAATGAGATTTAGATATGTTTTATATAGCACTGCCAAATACATATGCCAAGATGCCAAATGTTACACAGCACTGCCAAATTCATATGCCAAGATGGGTAGCTGCCCAGGGCCCCTTTGGGGACTTTGCACTAGACATCTGTTCTGAATTACGTTATTATTAAGATGTGAAATCTGTCTAAAATTGAAATAAAGGGACTATTACCTACCTTTCTTTCCCCTCATTGCACTCCTCTTTCCTCTAATATTACTTCTGCTTCACTGCATTGGCGGCGTGCCATAGATTTCATTTGAAACGGAAAAGTTAATATCTGTTTATTGGACTTACTTCTAGTTAGTAGTTAGTAGTTGATACGCATGCTTGGTAAAATAGTTGAAAACAAGCTTCGACCTAGGTTCAACTCTCTCGCGATTTATGTACATATTACATAAGTGTAGAAGAGAAAGAGGGAGAGAGGAGAGCGAGGGAAGGGAGAGAGGAAGTGAAATGGAAGAAAGGGAATAAAAGGAGGAAAGGCGAGGAGCTAATCTGGGGGATATTAAAATAACATAATGTTGTTGAGTTAGGTCATGATAACCATAAATTATGGCAGGCCCGTATCCAGATTTTAACTAGGGGGCGAGAATCCAATCCCAACAATAAGGTCAGAATAACCACACCTCCTCACACCTCTTATTGCTCATTCCTGATTCATAGTTATTAACTATTAAATTTTGAAAATAAAAGCTCGAGGGTGGGGGCCCGTTCCCCTAGGTCCTTATTACGGCCCTGTATTATTGAAATTGTAAACTGGAAATAGAAACTTCCTAACCCATTGACGCTTATGATAAGCTCCACCTTGCGTCGAAAATCTTCAGCATGACAAACAACAAAGCCTGTTCCAAGAACCAACTTTGCACTTTGGCTCTCGCAAATGTTTTGACGTCACCTCTCAAGTGCCTACGCAGGCAAAGTTTTCCTATGTTGTGTTACGTCATGTATATTGCGAAACGTAAACACGAAGTTCATAATGAAATTGTAGATCCCTCAGGTCTATCTATACCTACTTGCTCTACTGTATAGTGAAAACGCTACCTACAGACTACTCACTACTCATGAAGGCCTTTTAATAATCACTACACTTCGAGCGATACAGGTAAAATTAGTTTTCCTATGTTGTGTTACGTCATGTATATTGCGAAACGTAAACACGAAGTTCATAATGAAATTGTAGATCCCTCAGGTCTATCCGACATTAGGTACTGAGCGAAATCGTAAATATTTCGTGTCTAATAATGCAATGCTAATTGCCTTGCACTATGTAGGTACATAGTACATACCTATAGGTACCTACTTATAATAGGTGTGTACTTATTAGAAGTGAATGACCCATAGTCTCACCAATAATTTCTCTTTCACTCTTTGCTGATGCTAAAACATTGTAGCGCACTTAACGCCCGTAATAATTAACTAATTATGTAGTAGGTACCTACCATTTACATAATTATTCAATTATGTTTATCGGATATCGCCACCGATTGGTTTTTCGCTACTGATTGAATTAACCCGTTATTATCTAGGTAAAATTTGCAAGATAGGTCATCTAGATAGGTACGTAACGGGTTTATATCTGCATTATTAATGTACCTATTAGTTATTATCAGTGGCGTAGCGTGTATGTATGGCGTGTATGGCGGCCATACAACTCAAAAGTTCACTCTAATGCCCATAAATAT
>NW_007386547.1:0-2506 GCF_000475195.1 Diaphorina citri
TATATCTGCAACAGACCCAACGAGAAGAGCGTTATTTGGGGAAGATAATGTAGTCATGACTGTGCACCTTTACCCCACTGCGTATCTTTGCCCCACCCTACCCTATTTATGATGTCAATTTTACTATCGAACTATGGGCTCACTATCAGGTAGAACTGACAGGCGGACCTGATCAGGTGTACCTGTCAGGTATTGTAAATGTAAATGCAGTTTCTTTGTGTTATTATATCACAACTTTGGTGCTCACTGCAGCATTGTAGGATTTTCCCAATATCTCAATAAGAGAGAGAGAGATAGAGAGAGATTGGAAGGACTGGTAGGAGGATCATAATATTAATAATAATTTTGGTAAACATACGGTACTACAAGTTTTAATTAAATAATTAATTATTAATAAATACGCATATTCCCTCGTATATTATGTGAAGTCACTGTACTGTGAAAAGGGAATTTAACATAATGTACGTACGGGGTGGTCTTATTAGGCAGTCCATGACTCACTGGATGAAAATGAATCAGTGAGTGAGTGAGTAAGTGAAAGAGTGAGTGAGTGAGTGAGTGAGTAAGTGAAAGAGTGAGTGAGTGAGGGAGTGAGCGAGTAATTGAAAGAGTAAGTGAGTGAGTGAGTGAATGAGTGAGCGAGTAAGTGAAAGAGTGAGTTATAAAAAAAGAACTATCCACATGTGCTGCTGTTAGAAAATATGATGGTGGGAAATACCTTCATACTCTTATTAGTGAAATAAGAAGTAGGTATGAGGAGTAATATTAAAATTCGAGAATGATTTAATCATCCTGTACTTTAAATAAATAGTCATAGATCATAATTCAATAATGTATCACAGGACTTTAATAAATTTATCTAGTAGGTAGGGGTTTCCACAATTTATCCACATAGCAGGTACCTATGTATGTACGTATTATTAGTTTTCAGTTTTCACAAAATGACGCATCTATGTGCATGAAACATGCAGCCTGCAGCAATACTGCAATTGTAGGTGAGTGAATGAGTGAGCGAGTAAATGAAAGAGTGAGTGAGTGAGTGAGCGAGTAAGTGAAAGAGTGAGTTATAAAAAAAGAACTATCCACATGTGCTGCTGTTAGAAAATATGATGGTGGGAAATACCTTCATACTCTTATTAGTGAAATAAGAAGTAGGTATGAGGAGTAATATTAAAATTCGAGAATGATTTAATCATCCTGTACTTTAAATAAATAGTCATAGATCATAATTCAATAATGTATCACTATCACAGGACTTTAATAAATTTATCTAGTAGGTAGGGGTTTCCACAATTTATCCACATAGCAGGTACCTATGTATGTACGTATTATTTAATAATGTATCACAGGACTTTAATAAATTTATGTAGTAGGGGTTTCCACAATTTATCCACATAGCACTCATAGCAGGTACCTATGTACGTATTATTAGTTTTCAGTTTTCACAAAATGACGCATCTATGTGCATGAAACATGCAGCCTGCAGCAATACTGCAATTGTAGGTACTACGCAATACTGTCCGGAGTTAATTAATCCTTCAAAGTATGTACCTACAGGGTGGCATACCTATAATGTTATCAAATCATTACAGAGTAAAAAAGACTTGGGAGTAACATTCAGTTCTGATCTCAGCTTTAATCTTCACTTAAAAAACGTTAAAAGTAATTAATCCTTCAAAGTATGTACCTACAGGGTGGCATATAATTGATCGAACCCCAAGAACCTGAGTATTCTTGAGCTTAGTATAGGTACCACAGCACATAATTGAAAAAAAATCATACCTAGTCGATTTTGACCGAAGTGTTTACTCCTCTTTATTTCTGTTTTTTTTTTTTTTTTTTTTTTTTTTTTTTTGCAACTGACTCTCCGGAGTTAATTAATCCTTCAAAGTATGTACAGGGGTACAGGGTGGCATATAATTGATCGAACTCCAAGAACCTGAGTATTCTTGAGCTTAGTAGGTACCACAGCACATAATCGAAAAAAAAATCATACCTAGTCGATTTTGATCGAAGTGTTTATGTTTACTCCTCTTTATTTGTTTTGTTTTTTGTTTTTGTTTTTTTTTTTTTTTTTTTTTTTTTTTTTTTTTTTATAAATTCGGGGGGCCTTATGCTAGGCGGAAAATCCAGCAACTTAACGAAAAACTAGTAAATATGAAAATTTAATTTTCTACGGAGAGAAGTTTCAGCTTTCTTGGGAGCTAAGCTGAGGCCGATTCAAAAAAAATCCACTTCGGTTCGGAACTTTCCCCTCAGCCTGTGTTTGAAATGAAAGTTCACAGCCCCGGGGAACCTTTTGAAAAGTTTGCAGCCTGACTGCTGCAGCCACAGTATATGAGTGAAGCGAAATTCCCCAGGGATACCAGCCTTTGTCTTCCTAGCATGCTATGCTGAAATCGACCGTAGCCTTTGGCGAATTACCTTCATGCCCATTGATTGGAGATAAAAGACCTTTTCAGAAATACCTTTGTGCCTGCCTATGATAACATTTAATGGGTATGCA
>NW_007386548.1:0-2502 GCF_000475195.1 Diaphorina citri
GTTGTAGGCAATTTTCCAAAAGTCCGTAAGTGTGTCAAACGATATCTGATATGGAAACTGTGGGACATTGGCATTTATCAAAGCCATTTTAGGTCGGTGGGGAGAGGGATAGATTTTAACTCTATATCGGACAAATTGGAAAAAGGTTTGAGGCGTCTAGATTCGAGTTTTAGAAATTAGAACAGAGATGAGTATCACGCTTTGTTTTCTGGGCATTAATTGCATTTTGTGTGCTACCTACCTCTCTAATACGGCATACTGGATGTCTTTGTAGCTACACTTCCAAGAATGCTGACTGCAAAATTTCTTTGAAATTTCAAGTTTCTTTTCTCAAAATCTCTCCTAAAGGAAGTCATTATTAAGGAGGAAGCTTACTTCTGATGTTTACAGGCTATTGTCCCTTTGAAGCTTTGAACTGTTTTCTTTCAACTGATCTAAATACTGACTCGGTCTAATGAATTAATACTCCAAGGCCAATAAATTAGAACCTAGCTATATGTACCGTTACTTAAATATATCTACACACTTATTTACTAATAATAGGTAGGTATGTATTTTTATATTAAAAGCGAGTTATTCCTATACTTCCAACTTTAAAGCTTCTTTGCATAATAATTACTATACTTTTGCAAAATTTTCATTTCAGCACAGCTTAAAGTAATAACTGTAATATACACATTATATGTATGTACATACTCTCCCCACTTCTAGCTGAAATTTACATGTCAGACTTTGAAAACGAATTGTTTAATTCTAATTCCCCTTTCTTAGCTGATATCCTTGGAAATGCAGTTCATAATATATGCTGATGAAAACAGGGTGTGTCAAGGGCTTACATGTTTCTAAACTCCTCAAGTATTTATTTGAAGAAAAAAATGTAGATGAAGAGTAGAATTCTGTCTTGTAAGAGCTAGTTCGTGGGTTTGATTCCCGCCTGGGGCGGATTTTATCCCAAACAGACAAGGTTCGTTCTCAGAACAGCTGGTTTTCTCCTATCCTGTCTTCCCTCTCTCTACGATTTCGGTAAGATATGACCTCGGCAGTTACAGTTCCTTCTATTTTATTTATTGGTCGTATTTGGGCGAGACATTCAAGGTTCATTTTGTTCTTTCGTTCTATTAACTACATATTAGGCTTATAATTCTATGCATATTATGTTTTAGTATCCATTTAAACGTAAAGAACACTTTACGTTACCCTATACCCTGTAGTGGCTGAGGTACATAATGAAAGTATGCTAGAACAACTACAACTACAGTTAACTATAATCTAATGAACTCTTCTGTAGTTGCACGGCACCATTATGAAATTAGTCGCCATTTAGAAGCTCCCCTATGTTGTACAATTTTATTTCACACAAAACCATCATCCATATGAAAAGGTCTAATGGTCCAATAGCTGTCTCTTTAGTACCGAAAACTGCTGTAGTTGACAGCTATAAAATGTTAACCTTGAAACATTTTATAACTATTTTTGCTCTCTTGGTTATCGAACGTTATAACTCTTGAATACCTGATGTCAAAGAGGTTCTCCCTAGTGAGTTGTACATGCAGTTTTAGGAAAAGTCAGCAAAAGTCACCAGGGACTCGATATCCGAAGACTTGTTTTTAATAAATTTTATCTTCAAAATGCACAAATTTCACCATAAATTGAATAAGCTCTTGGCTTAGGGTTCGTAGAAGTGACTATAAAAATGTTTCCTTCCATTTAGAAATTCTTAGAAAAGTCAATCTAAATAATTAACCAAAAAGAAAAGGGAGAAAGCTCTCAAGAAGGGCTGAAAATTCAGAAGAGTATTTCTGAAGATGTGCATTTTTCCAACGTATTTCATTACTTAGTATGTCATGTGACTTTTCTATTCTGATAGTTGGGTATAAAGAAATAAATATTGGAACCAATTTTAGAGACCTTCCTATTTCATTACTTAGTATGTCATGTGACTTTTCTATTCTGATAGTTGGGTATAAAGAAATAAATATTGGAACCAATTTTAGAGACCTTACCGGGAATTAGTTGAAAATTGACATACTCATTCATCTTGAACGATAATAGGATATTGTCTGAAAAATTTGAACTTTGTTTGATAGAGGTATAACGTCATTGTGTAACTGCTAAAGCCTTTACTGTTCTTAATGACAAAATTTTTAGACTGATAAAAAAGAAATCACCATTTTTTTTTCTTAAAAATTTGTTTCTTTTCTAGACATTGTCTACGCATGAATGTGTTTGTTTATTTTGTACACAGCTAGGGAGATTCAAGCTACGTACTTGGTTAAATTACTTACTCTCTTAAAATACCTCGCTCTAAGGTAGAATTATTCACCCGACACACCTGTCCTTGTTAAATTTAGAGAAAAAGAAAGAACAATTTTTCATTTCTCTGCAGAGTATCTCTTTTTTATTATTTTTTCTCTATTCTTTATTTTTCTAACCTGTCTCAGTGGAGGTTGGTAAAGAAGAAGGTCCACTAGAATAACTAAAATTAATTATGTATATTGAAGT
>NW_007386549.1:0-2501 GCF_000475195.1 Diaphorina citri
AAAAACCACAAAAAAAAAGATTAAAAACGAAAAGGATTTGTTTGGCAAATAATCAAAATTTTCTCAAAAACCACAAACAGTGGCAAAATTAAAATGTCACAGGGCTTTCGGTTCCTTTGGAGCCTACATAATTATGGGGATGTAAAAAAAAGATCGTAATTTCCGTTCTTATTGTAAAAAATGTAAATCTAAACCCGGAAGCCTTCTTGTTTACCTAAATTGTAGGTACGTATCCTGCTTGGAATTTCAAGATTCAGAATAATTAATTATCAAGTCTTTCCATAATGAAGATATTCTTTATATTTTTTCAGGTAAGGTTTCCAAGCTCCCATACATCAAACCGACTCGACTGTTTAGGTGAATTATTGTATCGTGGCACTTACAATGGTACAGCCTCTGGTTGGTAAGTCGCGCTTTGATCACCACTATTCCAATAAACTGTTGATGCAACTGTTTGAAAAACAGCCTCTATTTGGTAAGTCAAGCTTTGATCACCACTACCTATATTCCAATAAACTGTTGATGCAACTGTTTGAAAAAGGGCCATAATTTTCCAATAGTTGCAAGGAGTCACTGTGTAAAATACATATGTAGGAAACAACTTATTTTTCCCAACTTTCAACGAGAGAGAGAGAGAGAGAGAGAGAGAGAGAGAGAGAGAAAGTTGGAGGGGTTCGAGTCTCAGTGGTGACAGTACAAATTTACTAGCGTCATTTTGAGATGAAGATTCATAAAAACTTAGGAAAAAAACATCTTCAAATGTGTTATCTTTTCCATTATACCGAAGAGGTAGGTATAGGGTATAGGTAGGTAGGGTAACAGTCCTCCTACTTCTCGATTTTACAATTTCCACCTATACTCCATTACTCCCATATTCGTCTCTATGTTAACTTGCTGTAGGCTTTTCCCAAATCTCTGCTGATATTATTCTGCAATACAGGGTGTAACAACACCATATTTTTCATAAAAAAAAGACGGAAATTCGGGTGTGCTCAGTTTGCTGTGTGTTGTGCTGTCCAACATTGCGGGTTTTATGTACAAGTAATTTTATGGAAAACCATCGCGATTTTAGGATGATTTTTACCCATTTTAAGGCTGATAAGAAAAGTTAGGCTGATTTTACCAATTTTAGGCTGATTCAATGACATTTAAGGCTGATTTCACCAATAGTTGCCTACATGATTAGTTTTCAGGACAACATCAGTTTACCCCTTACAATCTTTACACGTATCGTTTCTCTTTACATATACATGTATCGTTTTTCTTTATTTATTTTGTATAAGGGTTTTACCCACCCTTGCAGTATGTGACAAGACATCTGTAACACCCTGTATGTATATCATGTTACCGGAATATAATATTCGAGAGATATAAAACTTTTACTATAAGGATATTGGGTCTGACAGATAAGGGCTTTTTTGTCAGCGCCTCTGTAAGAAAAGTGCAAAGGAGCAGGGCCTGACTTTGGATAAAAACTTCGGGGAAGCCACAGGGGCAATAGCATGGTAAATCCCAACAGGGAAGAACGCCGATTCGGTCCCATGAGCTTTTTTTCTTAAGGTAGTCGACTACCAATTGGGTCCCGGACTCACTACCAATTGGGCCCCGTATACCTGTAATGACTTGGATGAAATACCTAAATAAGAATTTTAATTTTTAACATTATTACAACGTTCTTTTTTCTGTTGTTTACAAGTAGAAGAAGTGATTCTGCTTTATTCGTAATGAATCCATCATATTTTCCCGAGATTTTTCAATACAATCACCAAAATTTTCGGTAATTATTTAGAAGCTACGACAGTGAAAATTTCCCGAGATTTTTCAATACAATCATCAAAATTTTCGGTAATTATTTAGAAGCTACGACAGTGAAAAAAAAACTCTTTTTTTTGCGTTTAACCTAGCCCTATAATAACACTGGTCACTGCTCAAATTGTGAAAACTCCTTTTTGCATTTAACCTAACCCTATAATAACACTGGTCACTGCTCATTTGTGCCAGTTCTCTTGGTAGCGATCTCTCTAAAGTTTTAGACTAGGAAGATTCAGCTCTAAGAACATAGTGCTTGTGATGTGTTGATAGAAAGAAGAAAAAAAAAAGTTTTAGACTAGAAAGATTTAGCTCTAAGAACATAGTGCTTGTGATGTGTTGATAGAAAGAAAAAAAAAAAAAAAAAATCAGGTACCCTATCAATTTAAGTGTGGGACCCAATTGGTACTTAGACCCTCTCAAACCGGGACCCAATTGTTAGCAAAAAACAGGTTTTGGGACCGAATTGGTTTCCTCCCTCCAACAGATTCAACCGATCAGTGAAGTTAAATTTCAAAATTCAAAATCTGGCCCTGATGAAAAATACCTCCAAATTACGAATACAATACCTGGGTATTTTTTATCTTTCTCTTGTCTTTCTTTTCCTCGTTTTCACCAACTCCTCTCTCTCTCTCTCTTCTCTCTCTCTCTCTCTCTCTCTCTCTCTCTCTCTCTCTCTCTCTCTACTGTCT
>NW_007386550.1:0-2500 GCF_000475195.1 Diaphorina citri
GTCGCGCCGCCGCCATAGGCGCCCCGAACACGGGTAGTAATCTTTCGACATGAGTTCTTCCTAAACCTATCTCTTACGTGAAGTAAACCTCCTGATAAGTCGGCTACTAGAAATATATGAAAGGGGCAAAAGGGCAGGTAATAGAGATGTAGGTAAAGCTGTGTCCACACATAGTCAACCCCGTCGATTGATAGTCGATCGGAGAGGTGTATCTTTGTTGTTGAGGCAGTGTAAGGTTTCAGTCGACATCGATCGACGGCGTCGACAATGTGTGTACACAGCTTTAAGGCTTATTCTGGGGACCTCCCTTTGTTTCACTTAGGTTTGACGTCATTGTATAACTGTTGGGGTCTCTAATGACGAGGGCCTTACCTTCTATTCTTCGACAAGCTAGCAGCTTCCTCACAACAATTTCGCCTAGACTGAGTGGTGCCGGTAAAACCAGCAATACGCAATTGCCCGGATTGTCACTCATCCGGATCTGGTGTATTTCTATTCCAATAACTATTTCTGTTTATTAGAGAAAATTGTCCTTTTTGAAGCGCCTCTAACTTTGCGACTCGTGTGCTGAAAGCCATAGACTGGTAAATATGAGAAACTCATAATTTTCTGAAGTTCAAAGTCCTGACTCATTCTCAGCTCCACAAGAAATCACAATCCATTATCCATCAATCACTTTTAACTATTTGTCCTATATCACTCTAAAACTCATTCCACGGGATTTGAGACTTTCAAGATGATAGCTTGACGGCCAACATAAAGGAAGAAGATATTTATAAAACAACCTGATGGAATAATTCATCAAATGATCGGAAACGTACTGATTTTCACTTTCATAAGAAATTTGAAATAACCCATTTCCTACGCACAATTTTCTAAGCGGTATCAAAATTAGTCAACTCAACTCCGTTTTAGAGTTCTAAAAGAGAGCTTTAACTTGTAATAATTAGTAGATACTTACCTCTAATAAGTAAATGAGACTCTAAACTTGGACCATGTTACCCATGTATCTACTTTTACAAGTATTTTTTAGTCATATAAGTTAGGAACCCTACGGTTCTCTTCATAATCTTCATACAAAGTTAAAAACCTTCTAGGGCATCCTGCTGAAGGTACAACATAGTTTAGTTCACAAAAGTGTTCCCGGACAAAGAAAACACACAAAAATTAGGTCAACTAAAACTAAAGTTATTCATGTTGACAACAATGGTCTAGTTGTGTATGTGGGCGAACACATTCCACATTACATCATACTTATGACATCAAATAAATGAGGAAAATTCCTTGTCTCGCTTTCTATTACGAATCTGTGACCTCTGACTTACCAGGCGAGTGCCTAACCACTACTCTGAACGCTAAGAGAGGTAACTACTTCATCAATGAAAGTAAGTAAAAGCTCTGTTTTAATAGAGACGGGTATAGGCACAAATAGGCAGACAGGTAGTTAAATCTTAATGTAAATACGTCTAAGATTACCACTATTCAGGTTTAATCAGAATTAAACCGATGCCAAAGAAAGGGAAAACCATATGCATCCAGACATGTGCGAATTAACCGGAAACCGTACGACATGGTTTAGCGGAAACCGCGTTTTAAACCGCACAGCCATGAACCATGAAGTCTTCAAGTGCAGAACCAACTAACCAAGTGTCAAGATTAACCACTATGTCTCAGGTTTAATCAGAATTAAACCGATGCCAAAGAAAGGGAAAACCAGATGCATCCAGACATGTGCGAATTAACCGGAAACAGTACGACATGGTTTAGCGGAAACCGCGTTTTAAACCGCACAGCCATGAACCATGAAGTCTTCAAGTGCAGAACCAACTAACCAAGTGTCTCTCTAAGTAGGAACCTAGCTATCTCCTCAGTGACATTAATAACCATACCGGGTGGTCCAATTCTTCTATCACTGGGTCAGAGGAATCCTGTCCCTAATTCGATAGTTTCTTTATTTTCTACATGTTATCTACCTCAGTTGTATTGTCCTTTCGGAATTGAAAATCTTCTGAAGCTCGTTTCTTTTGCCGTGATAGCGCCTATACTAATCCATTGGAAATCCAAGATGGCGCGCCATCGGAATCGATTCCGTTTCCAATAGGAAAATACAACTCTACTATGAATTTTGAAATTTTATTTCCGAAAATTGACAAATGTTGGCGATATGCTAAAGATTTTTCCCTTTTCGCTTTCATTAACACCAAGTCGAACCAAAAGACATACTTGCACATTTTATCAAGCTGATCAAGCACAATGTCTAATTAATTTTTTCATGGACCAACTTTCTGTCAGATCAACCAAAATGCTTAGAATGAATAGATGATTAGATTGATTACATTATGAACCTTTTATCAAGCACATTTTATTATTCCCTACCCCTATACACCTACCTTTTTTATATGCCAACTTTCTGTGTGGGGGGCGGACACGGTTATAAGTAGAACACCCTGTATACTCAATGACATGATAACCATGAATCATGCCATTGTGCGACATGCAT
>NW_007386551.1:0-2500 GCF_000475195.1 Diaphorina citri
AGAGTTGATAGAGGATGAGAACAATAAGGAAGAAGAAGAGGAGAAGAACGAGTTGCACTACTAGGAGATCAAGAAGAAGCAGAGGATGGCCAAGAAGAATAAGATCAAGAGAACGAACAATAAAGCGTATGATATAATAAGGAGACGAAGAAGAATGAGAAAAGCAGACGGAGGCAGAGGGGAATAAGAAAGAAGGATAGGGGAAAAACGAGTAGCAATAATGGGAGGAGAAGAAGAAGAAAAAGAAGAAGAAGAAGAAGAAAAAGAACAAAACAGAAAACAGAGGAAGATGAAGAGAACAAGAAGAGTAAAGGAACAATAATGAGAAGAGAAGAAAAAGAACAAAACAGAAAACAGAGGAAGATGAAGAGAACAAGAAGAGTAAAGGAACAATAATGAGAAGACGAAGAAGAAGATAAGAGCGAGAGTAGCAGAATGAGGAGAAGAAGAGTAAAAGGAGATGGAGGAGTATAAATAAATATGAGAAGACCTGGATAAGGATGGGAGAGGAGTGACAAAAGAAAGATAAGGAAAAAAGGGAAATGATTGATAACAAGGGGTTTTCCCTTAGATACGCAGGTGCTCAATATTAAATTATTTTAATCAGATAAATTTTAATATTGTCGTTACTTTTACCAGCGAACACCATTTTCTCATCACCAACAATATCGCCAACAGCCATGAGGTACTGCTCCATCGATATTGATGAATCAAAGGGGAGAGAGAAACCACAAGCGTCAGATAAGACTTCTGTGTATTCTTCTCTCTCTCCTATACTTCTTCTTCATTTATTTCTGCGTTGTTCTTCATGTTATTTGTTATTTATCCAACAATTGTGTTTGATGCTGTTTTTAAACGCATAGATAACTGCTCTCTCTCTCTCTCTCTCCCTCTCTCTCTCTCTATCTATCTAATAGAGAAAGGGGGCCAGATCTGTCCATGGAGACATAAATTTGTTTTGCTGCTGTTGAAATATTGTTTCCAAATTCAAACCCAGGAAGTATTGTTTGCTGTAAAAAGTGTTCACGTTATAAAATATGACACCAGTTTAACTGGAAAATCTAAACGTTTTGCCATAAATTTCAATTTCACAATACAAGGTCGTTATCTATGTAGACTTTGTAGACACATTGAAATATCAAAAATCTGCAAATAGGGGAGAATTCTGCTGAAAGTTGCTGATACATATCAATATTTTGTTTCTATTTTATGAGAGGCCTTTGTAGCTGAACGCCAACCATCACGAAATCCGCCCCGGGCGGGAATCGAACCCGCGGCCTAGCGCTTACAAGGCAGACGCGCTACCAAAGCTGAACGCCAACCATCACATCAGGGTCGTCCACAGGGAGGTTCACCCATATTTTTAACAGTGCAGGCCAAATGTCACAAATCTCTTTGCATTTCACTACCTCATGTTTCTGGCATTCGCTTCACAGTTACAACCTTCATTATTTATTTCAGCGCCTTTACAGTTACACGCCGTGTTTTTTCCAAAGCCATAAATTCTATTCCCTGAATAATTACATTTGTATTGTATACATAGTTGTCATCCTATAGGTTTGTACATTATTTCTATGTAGATTATGTGAGAGCGACGTACATTTCTATGTTTTGTGTTATTTTCCATTTTATTTCAGTAAAAAAAAAGAAAAAAAAAATGTATTTTCTTCTAGTTTTCCCCCGACATAATTCATGTGATGTAATTTATGCAAAAACAGCGCTTCCCAAACTGGTACCCGTCACCCCATCACGGGCAATGGCCCTGAACTTGCGGGGGATTTCGCTCTTTAGATAGAATTTTGTCAGATCTAAATGCACTTGTGTGAAGGAATTATTTGTTTCTTACCAGTCCCAATTAGAAGTAGACCGACACGGAATTCGAGACTCAAAATGAAGTCCGCATCAGGTACAACATCCAACAGCATTTTTTATGAAATGAAAATTTTCATTGTTTGTTTCACTTCACCATAACTCTCGAACGGGTCATCCGACTTTGATGAAATTTGAAATATATTTTCACCGCCTTCAGAATATTCTCACTAGATGGTTTTGATCGGGTCTATGGACATCTTAGGAAACATGAGAAATAATGAGCCCCCCTGAAAGTTTGGGGCCCCCTGGATGGCGTAGCTTTATTAATACTGGTGCACGTTCCACATGAGTATGCAGGAGAGCAGTTGACATTTCTGTAATACTTAATTAGAAATTGATTTTAAAATCTAGGAATGACATTCTTATAACAAGCGTTGTGTTCTGACAAAATGTGTTTTACTGAAAAAAAAATCTCTCATTTTTCAGTAATTTCAATTCGGTATAAAAACAGTAGATAGTGCATGATCTTGTGTCTAACATCCATGATAAAATTAATTAATAACGAGAAATTCCATTGCCCATAATCTCACAATTGCACAAATCTGTCAGCTTTTGCATGCTTTTTGGCACAACCAAAGCATTTTGTCTAAAGATTAAATCATTGATGACCTGTAGTTCATCTCTAAAA
>NW_007386552.1:0-2500 GCF_000475195.1 Diaphorina citri
GAAAACAATGGCCTTCGTAGACCTGACAGATTCAGACAAGCCTTTTGCGTGTGACTGTAAGTAAATAATTGAACATGGCCTTGAATAGGACAAAAAAAGGGGGGGGGGAACGTATGAACATCACTAATCATTATCTAGAGTCAAACAAGTCGTATGTGGGTAATGTGCCAAATACACTGCTTGCGGAAACTTTAGGCAGTTCTGTTGCCAAATTGATTAAAGTTATACGTTATACCTAAGTAGGTAGAGTGTTATTCACACATTACAATATTAAACCCCATTTTGTTTCAGTGTGTGGCGCGCGCTACAAGACTCGGCCCGGGCTCACGTACCACTACACGCACTCGCACAAGGAAGGCACGTGCGCGGACGTGGTACCTCCCCGCCGGGGTGGGGACCGAGCTGGCTCAGGCGGGAACAGCCTCACGGGCCCGCCTAGTCTGGACGAAGAGAACTCGTCCTCGCAAGATAACGAACCAGGCGGGTCTCCGAAGCTCGCTGGCGGGGAGGCTGGAGGGGAAAATGATCGGAGTTCTGGCGGGGGAGGCGCTTCAGGTTGGCGAAAGTTCCAGGACTCGTATGTGACGTTTCCCCAAAATCGAAGAGAATAGGACAGGATAGACGAAAGCCAGCCGTGCCAAGAACGAACCTTATCTGTTTGAGATAGAGTTCGCCCCGGGCGAGAATCGAACCCGCGACTTCGCGCTTACAAGGGAGGCACTCTACCTTCCAAGCTAGGCTGGCACGCCGAGTTTAAAAAAAAAAAAACTTGGATGTTGCTTCTTTCGACCATTGTCGGACATACTACTCAACGGATATTAAGGATTATTATTATTTTGATACAGACATGCATGGTCATTGGTCATTTTGTTCTCTGGTTCCAAGTTACGTAACTCTCCCATGGCCATCAAAAACAAACAATGAGCTTGGTTATTAAGTTATTTACATGTAGACAATTAAGTATCTACTTAAATTGAACTACAGAGCAAAAATTTAGTAGAAATAATAACTATACTGGACCTCTCAAATGTGTTTAAAATAACTTAAACGTATAGATAGATTAGATAGCTAGACTGGACGGAGTTCTACATTAACAGACAGGGACTTCACATGTCCTCTTGAACCCGAATATTTCGCTTGATTTCCTCATTAGTCGAGGATTCTTTGGCGCTCCGCCTTGGTAAATCCCTCGCTTGATGACCAAGATTGGGACTTGCAAATTAACCCTCATTTACGTGACCTCTTTCCAAATCCACAACACTCAATAGTAATAGACAATACAAACAATCTAAAATCGTCGAGTAAAGAACTTAGAAGTTTTGAACCTCATTTCATTTATAACAAAATGCCTGGAGAGGGCTTTCTCTTATCCAGACCTCCTTTCTTTGATTTCGGGACGATGAGACTTCCTTTATTATCTACAGTTCCTTCCACCAAACCTATTTTATTATATTATTATTTTAAGTAAGTACATAATAACAATAATTACTATTATTCCCGACCTTCGCTCCGACACTATAAGATAAGGTACCTACCAGACTGCTCAGAATAATATTATAGGATCCATGTGTACGTATACATTACTATACCCACAGACTATGTACATTGTATACTATGTACCCACAGAATATAAGAGAGAAGAAGGGGTGCCTCGACAGGATGCAAGGTTCAGCAAACCAGGGACAAGAATCATCAGCTATAAGTTCCATCATCAAAAGCTATCATCAGCTATAAGTTCCATCATCAAAAAAAGCTATCATCAGCTATAAGTTCCATCATCAAAAGCTATCATCAGCTATAAGTTCTACATTTCGTAGTCTAGAAAAGCCTTTTACCCTACTTCGCTTTAAGAGTAGTCTTCAAACCGTTCAAAATCCACTTCAAACATCCTCTTGTTGACGACTCTATCTTTGCCATGCGTTGCATTAGAAATTATAATCCCAGTAAAATCTAATGGATGAATTTATGTAGACCAAGTATCTTCAATCAGTGGACTTCTGCAGATTTCAAAACTGAAAGCCCCAAACAAGCAAGTTTAACAAACCAAAACAGTTCAAAACTCAAAGCCTCAAATACGTCAGTATAGCGAACCAAAATGGTTCAAATATGTCAGTATCACGAACCAAAATGGTAGAACTAAAATTTGTACAGCGTCAACCTCTTCGCCACTGTATACTCGAGTTGAATTTTTAATGGCTTTTTTGGGAAGAAAATATAAAACGTTGAAACGTAAAAAAAAGAACGCCTAATAATATGGAGAGACTTCTTGTACGACGCAATAGAAATTTGTTGCGTCTTGTAGAGCTGTGTGTGTTTTTTTGTACCATGTTGCTCTCTTGGTTTCCTGTCAGGGCCTCCGTTCAGGTTTTTTTTTTTTTTTAACAGATGTGTATCAGGAGTGCCAGTAGGAATAGTTTTCGTTTGGTTTGGAAATGGTTGTACTTTTATATGTATACGTAGGACGTAGAGGTAGGCAGAAGGGATTGGTTTTGGAATTGGG
>NW_007386553.1:0-2498 GCF_000475195.1 Diaphorina citri
TCCTTCTCTCTTCGATTTCGGGACGATAAGACCATAGCAGTTACAGTTCCCTCTGTCAAACCTCTTAAAGAAAAAAAATCTCCATGGTTTCTAATAGTTCTAGTAATCTGGCCGCAATCTCTGAAGGTTTTAGTAATCTATTTCCAATCTCCATGGTTGTCAACACACCACTGAATATTCAGTTTAATAAGAGGGAAAGTCCTATGGATCCACCACTGGTTAATATAAATCCGTACCAATTATTTATTTTCTCAGACAAAAATAATAAAATGTTCTAAAAAAAGAATCCTCTAGGACTTTTCTTTTATTTGATAAAAATTTTAATGAGCAAGTATCGTACGTATACTCGTCGTATTGTATGGGTTTGTTTATTTCGTGGTTCTGCATATACCACTGATATTAATACTTCTCCTAACACGGTCGGTCCTTTACTTCCTTTTGAGGAATTAGAGGCGAGTTTGTAATAATATTTCTATTCTTGTAACATACTAATAGACATTCTACAAGATTAGAACAAGAATCTGAAATAATTAATGTTTAAGCAAAGCTATTTCACAACTTTTTGTGGATATCCCCGCATTACTAAGTGTCTCCTTTGCAATCAATTTCCATACTTTAATAGCCTTTTTACACTGGTAATGACGCCACTGGTCGCTAGATTAAAGTAGATACTAGATTGTCCTCAAGGCTGAGTGCACACCGAACTCCAAGCACTGTACAAGTTATACACAATTTTCATGTGTGTAGTTTTCATTTTATTCCGGTGTCACCCTGTAGCTGTAGGTATCTTTTCCTTCCCAAACACCATTTTCCTTCCGGAGTAAATTCCATGTTTATCTTATTTACACGTTATCCATTCCTCCTCCTTGTTCTTTCTTATTTTTTGTTTGTGTTCACACCTGTATGCATGGAGGATACGGATTCCGTCAGATTTAATCTTGTGGAGTACAAAGATAATGATAAATAAAGCGTCCATGTTCAATAGTGGCCAAAGTAATTATCTGTATCTGTATTATACATGGAATCTACAACCTTGATGTTAACAGTAGTTGTTCCTAGTCTTGATTAAGAGAGATATTAATGAGTGTATTTGGTTTCTAGGTGAAAGTGAAAATAAATGGGTGGGTCTTTTTGGCTTATACATAGAATCTATAACCTTGATGTTAACAGTACTTGTTCCTAGTCTTGATTAAGAGAGATATTAATGAGTGTATTTGGTTTCTAGGTGAAAGTGAAAATAAATGGGTGGGTCTTTTTGGCTGATGATTATTCTAAACTAAATCTATTGTTATTGTTAAAAACTTTCAAGTTGAGGTTTTGCAACATATTAAGGGGCTACTAAATTTGTGGGATAGTAGGTATATTATTCAGCAAAAGTTCATCTAATATATTTTATGATATGTTGTCAAACGACTAGGTAGGTACTTGAAACTTAAGGAATAAAGAGAGAACTAAAATCCTGGTTCTAGTTCTTGAAATGTATAAAAAGTGCTTAAACTAGAAGTTCCTAAATCTATTTTTTTTTTTTTTTCATCTCCTGAAACTTTCAAGTTGAGGTTTTTCAACATATTAAGGGGCTACTAAATTTGTGGGATAGTAGGTATATTATTCAGCAAAAGATATGTTGTCAAACGACTAGGTACTTAGGTACTTGAAACTTAAGGAATAAAGAGAGAACTAAAATCCTGGTTCTAATTCTTGAAATGTATAAAAAGTGCTTAAACTAGAAGTTCCTAAATCTATTTTTTTTTTTTTTTTCATCTCCTGAAGGAGTGAAATATTGTTGGGTGTGACTCATGAAAGGGATGTTTGAAATCCCTATCAATGAATCTCCACTTTGTTGAACGAAGGAGCTGTTTCATATAATGTAGTGAATATGCCACATCCACTAAGTTTAGAGGAGATACTTCACGCAAGTACATACATAAGGTCTGCCTCTGCTGCACTTTCAGTAGCGATGCCGCTTGAAAATGATATTGCCATCTCACGACTCACATTCTAGGAGATCCAAGTCGATGTCGAAAGTAATGCATGTTGAGCATAGGAGGCGTCCAAAACTACAGGACAACGGATTTCCCCCAAAACTTCTAAAATATTCCTTTACAAGTTCACATTCTTCCCCTCCGTACGTAGCACAACTTGACCCCCATCATCATTTCTCTTACCTACCTACTACTACTTAGTGTTATTTGTTTTTCTTTCTAAACAGTTTATTTGAGGCAACACATTGAATTCCTTCACCCTTCCCCAAACATTTATTTCAGTCTAATCCCTCCTCTCTCATATCAGTTTCACTTACTGACCACTCTGCACCCGTACTCGTATCATTGATGACTTTCCTGGGGCCACCTATTGAGTTTTGTTTGTGTTTTCTATATGAGGGCTCTTTTTTTCTCCTTGGATTTTTCCTTTTCTGTATGAAAGGGACTTTTCATAGCCTGGATTTGTGAATGAAACGGATTTGTTCTACTCTTACAGATTCTAGTATGTTGTATGAT
>NW_007386554.1:0-2498 GCF_000475195.1 Diaphorina citri
TTACGCAGTTGTTTTTTTTTCGTCCGTTAGGTAGCGCCACTATGCAAGCGCGCTAGCGGAGGAGCAGAAAGAACTGCGTTACTGCGCACAAACACATTTAATGCGTTGCCTGCGAGGGAGCTTTGCTCGGTACATTTGATGTGACGTCATCGCCTACGGGAGCGTATGCCGTGACGTCAAAGTTCACGATTTACCGCAAGCTTGCATGGTGGCGCTTGCACTAGTGCGCTAGCGGAGGAGCACGGAGCAGAAAGAACTGCGCAGAAACGTACGCGCACAAACACAGCAAATTTGCTCGGGACATTTGATGTGACGTCATCGCCTACGGGAGCGTATGCCGTGACGTCAAAGTTCACGATTTACCGGCAAATCGATTTATCTCGGGATCTAGAAGTCGTAGAAGAAAAAGAAAAATTCCGTTGGTTCTCATTTTTCCTGCTTTATGACTTTGAAACATCACCCAAGTAAGCGCAACTGATCTATTGGGGGCAACCAAATGCTCATAATTTGTACCATTCGCTCCTTCCCCCGTCATCGTCAATCAATTGACCGAGGAGGTCCCGAAAACCTCTTCTATACGCCACTGCTCTAGGAGCCTAAAAACGGGGTTCGGCATTAAAAACTAACCATCATAAGAAGACGAGAATAAGAAAAAAAGAGAGAGATTTCCGGCTTTTGAAGCCTCCAAGGTAGAAAAGGGTAATTTTGAAAGAGGAGTCTTTCTCTTTTGAGTGATTCACAAAAGTAAAGGAGGGCACAACGGACTTTTTGAACATACTATACTTCTTGAACAAGTTGTATTGTATATAATTAAGCCCTAATTATATGATTTACCTACACAAAATAGTTCACACCAAACTATTCTGAGCGAAATACTCTCAGTTGATATTCGCAATTCAGCCCAGGTTGTTTAAAATTCAGTTCAGATTGTTCACAATTCAGTCCAGGTCGTTCACAATTCAGTTCAGGTTAACATTGAAGGAATGGTGAATCTGAAAACCCTTTGCATCATGTTTGAAAAGTCCGGTGCGATGAATTTCCACCGGTTTAACAGAGACTGGAAAAACCGGCTTCAGTCTGTTTACGTGTTTGTAAACCTAACCGTGTTTGTCGTGTGTATTTTCGCCCATTTCTTTAGTACAGTGACCAGATCTGTTAGATATCTACCCGAGTGTACTCAAATGATCTTGGAAGATGTGTTGATTTTTACGGTCTATCTCAATATTAGTAACTACAAGAGGTGTCGGTACCAACTGCTGGAACAACTGTTGGAAATGACCAACGCATTCAGTCATGCGAACCGGAAGATCATTCAGAAATGTGAAAATCAGGCGAAACTCCTATTGGTCCATTTGGTTGCCGTCGTATTTTGCGCCGTTTTCGAAAGCGTTTTCGAGACCATCACACCAATAACGGCGGAAGATTTAAAAATTCGGCGCAATGTCTACAGAACCGCGCACCCTGAACGCAGGCACCCATTCAACATGCGGATTCCTTTCCTGGACGAATCCAAATCGTGGACATATCAATGGATATACTTCGTCCAGTGTTACCTCGGTTTGCTGATCGTCATTTGGGTGAGCAGCGTGATCAGTTTCATTCCCCTGCTTGCAATCCACATGCGAGGACAGTACGAAATCCTGGCGCACTATATCGAGAAGATTGGAAGAGAACATAGAGATCCGTTTGGGAATCGTATCATGTACGTTGACATAGAAAACAATGAATATGTGACGCTCCCGGGAAATGGAAAGGGGAGGGCAAGGATGAAACCGAGAGGGAATCTGGAATGCGAATATCAGAAGAGATATCTGGGACAAATCATTAATTTCCACAAGCGACTTGTAGTTTATCAAGATCAGGTATGTTGCGGAAGTTGAAAACTATAAGATTTATGATAGACGTACCTAGGTATACCGTGATGAAAATTAGACAAAAATGACCTAGGCATACCTAGGTAGGAATGTATGTGGATATCAACTAATGTGCCTTGTTCGCCAGAAAACACCTTAAACCAAGAACTTTTTGACATTTCAGATGCCATATAAAAGGTATTCCTGATTCTTGCTAAAATAAGAAGAAAATAGGTCTTCACTTGACTAATTAACAAATTTATTGGTGGAAAAGAGTCAACATGTTCCCTAATTTCCATGTACATATTTCTACATTCCAGTGTGTGAATCTCGTCAGTCCAGTAGTCCTGCTCCTGGTAATTGTAAACAACATCATCTTCACCCTCTGCCTCTACCAACTGGTGGCCAGTCCATCCAAACTGTCTCCACTCAGATATGTCAAGTTTATTGTCGAATTCGTAGGCATCGTAGTTGCCACGTTCTTCTTGTGTAACTCTTCAGAAACGGCCAATGACTGTAACATACTTCTGTGCAGGGCGATCACCAATAGTAGATGGACAATGTGTTCCAATGAGATGAGGAGGGATCTTTGTATGTTTCTGAGGCGGGTTCAGCAGCCGAATCATTTGAGATTCTACGATGGCG
>NW_007386555.1:0-2498 GCF_000475195.1 Diaphorina citri
TTATGAAGACATGAACTTGTAGCGTAGTTTATGCGATATTCAGCCAAGCTTTTTCACGGCAATATTTTAAACTGCAGAAGTACCTTTCTGATGTAGAGTGTTTATCTCGAGTACCTACATAGGTATTAGGTAGGCTTGCCAAATATCCAAAATGTCGATTCGGGACGCGAATCCGCGAACATAATTGACAAATCCGCGAACATAATCGCAAAATCCGCGAACAAAATCGCCAAATCCGCGACCATAATCGCCAAATCCGCGAACATAATCGCGAAATCCGCGAACATGATCGCGAAATCCGCGAACATAGTCGCGAAATCCGCGAACATAGTCGCGAAATCCGCGAACATAGTCGCGAAATCCGCGAACATAATCGCCAAATCCGCGAACAAAATCGCCAAATCCGCGAACATAATCGCCAAATCCGCGAACATAGAAATCCGCGAACATAATCGCCAAATCCGCGAACAAAATCGCGAAATCCGCGAACATAATCGCCAAATCCGCGAACATAGTCGCGAAATCCGCGAACATAATCGAGAAATCCGCGAACATAATCGCCAAATCCGCGAACAAAATCGCGAAATCCGCGAACATAATCGCCAAATCCGCGAACATAATCGGAAATCCGCTAACATAATCGCCAAATCCGCGAACATAATCGCGAAATCCGCGAACATAATCGCGAAATCCGCGAACATAATCGCGAAATCCGCGAACATAATCGCGAAATCCGCGAACATAATCGCGAAATCCGCGAACATAATCGCGAAATCCGCGAACATAATCGCGAAATCCGCGAACATAATCGCGAAATCCGCGAACATAATCGCGAAATCCGCGAACATAATCGCGAAATCCGCGAACATAATCGCGAAATCCGCGAACATAATCGCGAAATCCGCGAACATAATCGCGAAATCCGCGAACAAAATCGCGAAATCCGCGAACAAAATCGCGAAATCGGCGCACATAATCCGAAATCCGCGAACATAATCGCGAAATCTGCGAACATAATCGCAAAATCCGCGAACATAATCGCGAAATCCGCGAACATAATCGCCAAATCCGCGAACGTAATCGCCAAATCCGCGAACATAATCGCGAAATCACATAGGTACACATAGGTACGATAGGTGATAGGTAACATACCTATTATGAAAAACAGATAAACAAAATACAGTCGAACCTGGATAAACGAGAATCCAAGGGACCAGCTCATTTTTTCGTTTAAGGCGGTTTAATACAACATTTTCTCGTTTATAAAGGTTTAGCAAAGTGGAAGAGCAAACTGATGAAAGCATCGTTTAAGGTACAACATTTTCTCGTTTATAAAGGTTTAGCAAAGTGGAAGAGCAAACTGATGAAAGCATGACAAATTTAAACGAGTTAAGAACAAATTCTGATTTATAGAGGTACCTAATTTTAAAGTTAAAAAACGCGTCCCGAATTTTTTCTGGGACAAAAACGAAAATTCGGGAAAAACGCCCCATAAAAACTGGAATGTCCCGGCCAATTCGGGACGTTTGGCAAGCCTAGTATTAGGTATTTAGTAAAAGGAAAAAGTAAAAATTGAAAACCTCTTCCTCCTAGTCTAGTTATGTCATTTCTAAAAGCTAAGCAGATACATAATTTATCCAATCTTTGTGTTAAGTTTGAGCGACTTTGGCCTAGATTTAAAGTCCTGAGAAAGGAGAACTGTTTTTGAGCTTTTTCAAAGATTTCACCCAAAATAACGGAAGAACCGTACATATTTAGTAAAAGAAAAAAGTAAAAATTGAAAACCTCTTCCTCCTAGTCTAGTTATAAGTCATTTCTAAAAGCTAAGCAGATACATAATTTATCCAATCTTTGTGTTAAGTTTGAGCGGCTTTGGCCTAGATTTAAAGTCCTGAGAAAGGAGAACTGTTTTTGAGCTTTTTCAAAGATTTCACCCAAAATAACGGAAGAACCGTACATTTCTCGAGGTCCGGCCCGCGGACAATTTTTATCGCCATAAACTATCGAAGCTCTCTGCAAAATTTGAGCGACCTGTGGCTAAAAGGTAAAGTCCTGAGAACCGCCTATTTCTTTTGAGCTTTTTCCCCGTACCCTAAACAGCAAATTCTGGTCCGGAATAACAGCCGAACTGTACCTTCTGGAAACAGGGTCCAGGGACACAATTACCTAATATCCTAGATCTCTGGAAAGCACTTAGGAATATCAAATTCATACCTATGAGGAGAGAAAAAAATCGCGAATTGAAAACATTTTTTTCACACGTGTTTTTTACGAGTATTTGTTTTATTTTCAATTTATTTTCGTATTTCATAGAAATTATTGTGTTTTGGAATTACTTCGATTGCCAGGAAGTATTTGATAAATTCGTATAATGTTTTTGGAATATTTATGATAAAAACGTCCAATATTCGAAAATAGATCATGAATGCACATCATTTATTGCATTTGTTTCTCTACCTAACCGTGGTGAGCATTGGGTTCTGCAAAGTTACCAACAT
>NW_007386556.1:0-2498 GCF_000475195.1 Diaphorina citri
AATGATTGTCCTGCTAATTATTACTGCTACGGGGAACTATGCCGAAGTAAGTATTGCTATAGATTTTATAGAATTAAATAGAACTGATACTCTTTTTCTCCTAGGAGGTTTGATAGAGGGAACTGTAACCACGGAGGTCTTATCGTCCCGGAAGCGGAGAGAGGAGGAAGACAGGAAAGGAAAAATCCAGCCGTTCCCAGAACGAACCTAGAGCTTACAAAGCTGGCGCCCTACCTTCCAGGCTAACTAGGCAGACTAAAACTTCTAATAGCCAGCCCAGTTAGCTTAGTTGGTAGTGCGTCTGCCTTGTAAGCGCTAGGCCGCGGGTTCGATTCCCGCCCGGGGCGGATTTTATCCTCATGGGATAATGTTCGTTCTCGGAACGGCTGGCTTTCTCCTATCCTGTCTTCCTTCTCTAAATTTAAATTTAAATTTTTATTTATTTATTTTTTTTTTTTTTACAGTTCCATCTGTCAAACCTCTTAAAAAAATAAGAATAAAATAAAAATAAAAAAAAACTTCTAATCTACCAAAGTAATCCAATTAGAATAGAATAGTAGCCAGAGACAACAGCACTTAAGGTAGAAACACACTACTATCACGTCACGTCTCGTGAGCTCTGACTCTCAACCCGGAGATGTTGGGTTCGAATCCCGACTAGCTAATACTCTATTAACCTCTCGTAATTTCCACTAAAATAAAAATAAAAAAAAACTTCTAATCTACCAAAGTAATCCAATTAGAATAGAATAGTAGCCAGAGACAAAAGCACTTAAGGTAGAAACACACTATTATCACATCACGTCTCGTGAGCTCTGACTCTCAACCCGGAGATGTTGGGTTCGAATCCCGACTAGCTAATACTCTATTAACCTCTCGTAATTTCCCCTCTTCCCTCAGCTTCCTGCCAATCAGACGAAGAGTGTGGTTTGGGTGAGAAATGTCTACAGGGTCAATGTAACAACCCGTGCGAGCGACAGGGTGCCTGTGGTATCAACAGTCTGTGTAACGTACTGACACATAGGAAGGTGTGCTTCTGTCCGCGTGGCTTCACGGGGGACCCTGAAACTGAATGTGTGCGAATTCCTGACGTTAGCTGTTGAAAAGCGTTACCCTTACTCTTCCTTATAAAAAAGAAAAACTCCTCCAGGAATCGAACCTGCGGACTTGTGCCCCAGCGTCAACCGCAGGGCGGACTTAGGAGGACTTGAGCCAGAGACAGACACACAGATAAAGACAGGCAAATTTCTTAATAGCCCGAGAGAGAGGGAGAGAGATATTAGAGAGAGAGAGAGAGATTTGAGATACTTACCAGTCAAGATGAGTAGTGTATCGAGGATAGCATTCTGATCTCCTCGTCTATTGACCACTTTCTCCTCATAGTTTGTGAAGTTATACCTGGCAAAGGCTGCCTTGGCCAGGGCTGACTTCTCGCAGTTGTGATTGGTAAACAGCAGTACAGCATAGGTGTTGAACATATCCTAGAAGAAGAAGAAAAATTATAAAAGAATCTTGAGTGGAAGGTACCACTAGACGAGTTTGAAGGCGGAGGCGTTCTCTACCACCTAACATTTATGACCGATCTTACCACTTTTTTTTAAGTAGTCCCTCCATCCACCCTTAATGGGCGATTGAAAGGAGAGACGTACCGACTTTCGCCTCAATCTTACCACTGCCGCGCTCTCCTGTTCACCAGGCAATTGCCTTGACCACTGCACCACCGAGGTAACTGTTTGGACTACTGGTGTAGTGGTCAGAGTGATAGATTTTGAATCTGTAGGTTGGTGGTTCAGTACTTGGTACCCTAAACCTCACGTAGGTACTTACTTACCTCTAAATGTTTGTGGAATGGATTCAGATAGAAGCGAGCAGTAGGTACAAATGTAGACCAGGTAATGTTGACTGTTGTAGTTTTGAATTGTAGGCGCGGTGCTTTTGTTACTTTGGTACTGCGAGCTGTGCGATTTGGGGATCGGGTTGTAGATTTGCGTCTGTAGGTTCAAACATAGGAGCATTAAAGACATATACATAGACAGAATACAAACTGACCATCGAAAATTTGACCCGATTAAAAAAAAAGAAAGATGAGTAGTGTTCCACCGCAGCTTTCATTTCGTAGCAATGAAACAACTGCTACATTAGACGCATGTGGTCTGTGTCGTAGCATGCTCATCCCGTAGTATGCCTCTCATCAGATGGGCGAGAAAAGACAATACTTCCCGTTTAGATGCTGGGTCTACACGAGAACACCAGAAAGTAACCCGTTGATATAGTACCCCGATTACATTACTTTCCTTCCTCTATACACTCTATAGGATAAGGAAAGTAAAAGTCAAACAGATTTAAATGATTTTATCAAGCCAAACCAGCGTGACAGCACTTCACGTGTACCAATTCCTCATTGATCACGTAAGGTAAGTGACTTTGTGCATGGTTGGTATCTGGATAGGTGACCATCTGGACAATCGCAGCTGCTGGTTCTTTCCGGCCCATCCGGG
>NW_007386557.1:0-2497 GCF_000475195.1 Diaphorina citri
TTGACGAGATTTGATTTGATCACCACTATTTGAGACTATAATCCACACTACAGGATGGTCCAATAAATTGTCATCTAACCTCCAAAAGGCATGAGATGTGATTCATACTACATATTTCATTCATTATTGGAGTCCTTAATATCTCCCTACTGGATGCACCATATCATAAACAATGCTAAACTTGATTTTCTTGATTAACCATTCTTTCACAACCACCCTGTATCTGAGATGATCAAAAGATAATCACAAGGTCAGAAGTAAGCAGGTGATTCAGACAGCAAAATAGTATTATCTAGATTCTAGTTATATCTGGACACAATCAATCTATTTCTACTTACCTACGTAAAATGAAGTATTTCTGTATTATACGTAAAACAAATGGATTCTCAAAGTTGGAGCATGGAATGAATATGTTGTGCCAAATATCTCCCTACTGGATGCCCCATATCATAAACCATGCTAAACTTGATTTTCTTGATTAACCATTCTATCACAACCACCCTGTATCTGAGATGATCAAAAGATAATCACAAGATCAGAAGTAAGCAGGTGATTTAGACGGAGCAAAATAGTATTATCTAGATTCTAGTTATATCTGGACACAATCAATCTATTTCTACTTACCTACGTAAAATAAAGTATTTCTGTATTATACGTAAAACAAATGCATTCTCAAAGTTGGAGCATGGAATGAATATGTTGTGCCAAAAGACAAGCCCATCATACACATGCCTGTGATGGTCAGGTATGCCAGATACATCAGATATGCCAGATACTTCAGGCAGATTGAATTTATTGTAGACCCGTAGAAGTAGGATGTGTGTAAACAATAAATATACATAATTATGTGCCAATATTATGAAGAATTGATGGAATTTTATTATTCTTCTTCCATGAAAACAAGAACACAATAATGTTAGCTCACCCAATATTATGAAGAATTGATGGAATTTTATTATTCTTCTTCCATGAAAACAAGAACACAATAATGTTAGCTCACTTTAATAATTAAAAAAAAACACACACACATTAAATTGAACTATTAGCTATTTATGAGCTCAGAAATGCGTGACATTTCGTCACCATAGTCTGTGTGACGCAACTTGTAGTGTACTAGCGTAGTGCGTACATCAATCCGTCTTCACTTTTTAGCGCGCCTGCGTTGAAGTTTTCATCCAGTGGCAAGTCGTGAGATTTTCAAAAAGGGGAAACTAAAACCCATATTTTATGCAGAATTCTTATTTGCTGGTGGTCTACAGCTGTGTCCACACATATTGGACGCCGTCGATCGACGCGACGAGGTGAATCTATAATCTATGTTGTCTAGGCAGTGTACGGTTTCAGCCGACATCGATCGACGGCGTAGACTATATGTGGACACACCTTGTTGTCCACACATATTGTCGACGCGACGAGGTGAATCTATAATCTATGTTGTCTAGGCAGTGTACGGTTTCAGTCGACATCGATCGACGGCGTAGACTATATGTGGACACAGCTTTAGAATCCAGGTTGTAGGACTTGGATAGAAAGGAAGCGAAGCAATTTCCTTTAGAATCCAGGTTGTAGGACTTGGATAGAAAGGAAAGGAAGCAATTTTTTCCTGAATACCATCAAAAACACTCCTCTGTTTTCATCATTTTCTCTTTAACTTCAAGTCTTAACGTGACTTGCAATATGATAATGGGCTCCGTTCTTGGTTTTCATCGACTGGAATTTGAAACTTTACGCAATACACAACGCCCTTTCAATCACATTGGTTCCAAGATAAGCTTCATAGTTGAAGCTCCTAACGGCCGGGTCCACAAAGTTCAAGTTCAACTTTCGTATTAAACAATGGCTATTTTTTTTTTTTTTTTAATCTCCCAATTAGATTGCTTAACCCGAGAGGCAAACTTAAACGGAGTTTAAACTCACTTTGTGCCCACGGCCATGATTGAAAAGAAAAACCTCTATAGACCCCTACAACTGACCCTCAAGAAAGAAGAATCTCAAGAAGGAAAATCTGTGGACACATAGGGCTCTTATTATGTGATATCATATCAGATGTCCATTATGTAAGCTAGAAAAGCTAGCAAAGTCCTAGGAAAATCTGTGGACACATAGGGCTCTTATTATGTGATATCATATCAGATGTCCATTATGTAAGCTAGAAAAGCTAGCAAAGTCCTATTAGACGATTACTTTCGCCGACGCAAAAATTCACGAAAGACTGGGGCACAGTGGAATTTTTAAAAAAAAACCAGTATCGGTAACCAATATCAGCACCCCATTACTAACCTTTTTTTAAAGAATTAAAGAAAAGGTCCTATTTTTCCTTCGAATCAATTATGATAAATTATTTGTACTGAGAGGAAAGATGATCCTGAGCACACACAACACAACTTTAGAATCCAGGTTGTAGGACTTGGATGGAAAGGAAAGGAAGCAATTTTTTCCTGAATACCATCAAAAACACTCCTCTGTTTTCATCATTTTCTCTTTAACTTCAAGTCTT
>NW_007386558.1:0-2497 GCF_000475195.1 Diaphorina citri
CCTATTTTTCATGTCTTTAGAAGGCCTATCAAGCTAACAGCCTGTTGTGTTAAGTTACCATGCTGTTAGGAGCTGAAAAGAAGTTTGGTGAAACGTGAAACCCACCCATATCGTAATCGGCTGCTCTCTTCTATGTTCTCAGATGGATCTCTATATTGGTTCTGCTATTCACTGGAATACAGATACGGACGCGATCGAGTATCTGGAACGATGTGCTCTAGCTGTAGAAGATGGGAAAGTAAGTACCTACCTAATACCTAACAATGTGTCTCAGTGTCTCAGCTACAAAATTACAGATTAAAAAAAATCTGGTGTGAACATCACACGACTTTCCTTATCCTATTGAATGATGCTTATTTGAACTACACCACCGAGGTAATAATAACAATGTGTCTCAGCTACAAAATTACAGATTAAAAAAAAATCTGGTGTGAACATCACACGACTTTCCTTATCCTATTGAATGATGCTTATTTGAGTGTTCTTTTACCCTAACTTTTACAATATCTCTAACCGTTTTGACGCTATAGCTGAAAACCGCCAAAAAAAGGTCGAAATCTGTCCAAAAGCGGTCAAAATACCGCCAAGCGCAGCAACCATCTCAACCAAACGTTTTGTGTTTGCATCCTTGTTACATTTGTGAACTACATACCAAATTTCAAGTCTCTAGCTCATACCGTTTCCGAGATATTATTGAATTACAACGAAAACCGCCAAAAGCGGCCGAAATGCCGCCAAGCGTTGCATCGATCTTAACCAAAAGTTTCGTGTCGCATCCTTGTCACATTTGACAGTTGCATACCAAATTTCAAGTCTCTAGCTCTTACCGTTCTCGAGATATCTTGTTTACATACAGACACACACACGGACCAATGGCTGAAACTTTCGATTTAGGCTCTAGGGACCTCAAAACGTGTTTTGGCACTAAAATATGACCATCGAAAATTTGACCCGATTACATTACTTTCCTTCCTATAGGATAAGGAAAGTAAAAAAGAGGTTAGTCTGCTGATATCTTATCCTAGGAGAAAGCCATTCGTTCCAAGAACCAACCTTAACTGTTTCGCCCAGGGCGGGAATCGAACTCGCGTCTGCATTGTAGCGCTGGGTCGCCGGTTCTAGTCCCGCCCGGGGCGGATTTTATCCTGAAGGGATAAGGCTCCTACTCGGAACGGCTGGTTTTCTCCTATCCTGTCTTCCTTCTCTCTTCGATTTCGGGACGATAAGACTATAGTTCCCTCTATCAAACCTCTTTAAAAAAAACTTTTAAAACATCTTTGTTTTCAGATCACAGAGTTCACTGCGGACTCATCTCGCGTTGCTGATCTCTCTGCTGACTCAAGGTCACATGTGCTGACGTCAACCCAGTTCCTGCTGCCTGGGTTTATAGATGCCCATGTGCACGCCCCCCAATATCCTAACCTAGGTCTGGGTGTGGATCTGCCCCTGCTGACTTGGTTGCGGACTTATATTTTCGCCCTAGAGAGGAAGTTTTCTGACTTAAGTTACGCGACGACAGTGTACGACAAAGTTGTGGTGAGTACTATAATGTGCCCCAGTGTACTAACCTAGGTCTGTCGAATCATCTGAGAGATGTAGGACTCGAACTTTTTTCGTGAGCTGCAAGCATCAGACTGGGCATCAAACGGTCTATCAAACTGTCTGAGCGTGAAAGACTGGGATGAGAGTATGACGTATTAAACACCAACCTCAGTGGTGCAGTGGTTAGCACGGTGGACTTTGAATCAGGAGGTTGGTGGTTCGAGTCCAAGTCATGTCATAAATTTCAGCGTAGTATATTAAGCGGGGAACGACATTTGTGACAAGCAATTATGCTTAACACAATTAAAATTCCTTTATATTATTTATTTTATTAAAACAAACGTTTCGTGTTCTCGTTCGGTGTTCCTCAGGACAGGCTGATTGCTAACGGCACCACCACGGCGTCCTACTTCGGCACCATCCACACAGATGCTTGTCTCCTATTGGCTGATACCGTACATCGGAAAGGTAATAACAATAATGCGGAAGTTTATTTTCCAACACATTCATATTTTTTTTACTTTCTATTACTACAGTATAGCGGAGCTATACTAGTTTTAGTTAGGACCTCATAAGCACTAGAGTTGCCATTTTGCCCCGTGTTCCCCTATCATAAAAAATTTCTTTCTGAATATATCCCTGTAAGTAGGCTTGCCAAATATCCAAAATGTCGATTCGGGACGCGAATCCGCGAACATAATTGCCAAATCCGCGACCATAATCGCAAAATCCTTCGGGACGCGAATCCGCGAACATAATTGCCAAATCCGCGAACATAATCGCAAAATCCGCGAACAAAATCGCCAAATCCGCGACCATAATCGCCAAATCCGCGAACAAAATCGCCAAATCCGCGAACATAATCGCGAAATCCGCGAACATAATCGCCCAATCCGCGAACATAATCGCGAAATCCGCGAACATAATCGCGAAATCCGCGAACATAATCGCGAAA
>NW_007386559.1:0-2496 GCF_000475195.1 Diaphorina citri
GCCTGTACAGACACTTCCCCAGTTTGTCTTTCATACAATTGGTGCCTTAGTAGGATTGAGCTTAGGAATTAGTTTTTTCCACACAAAGTTAGGGTCGAAATGGTTTAGTTGCAATGAAGAGAAAAATTCTTTGCACCAATTTTCCTACGATTTCTCATTTTTCCCCGTTAAATATTTTTTATTGTTTTGTTTGTGTAGAAGACGCTGCTATGATCAGGAAAAAAGAAAGTAAAAAGATTCAATTTTGACCACTTGAAATGAATGAACATATTCCCGGTACTTGGTCACAAATTTTATTTGATAACCGTTCTACATAAATGAGCGTTAATGACATGAAAAAATGCCCTGCAATGAGGCTATAATAATATCTGATCATAGGCGTCTTGATATTTTTGTGTGACTTTCAGTTTTCCAAATAATTTTAAACATTTTCCTTTTCAAGATGTGTAATTAAATCAAAATGGGCAAGATTTCTTGGAACAGTTTTGAAATAAAATCATAGAACACATAATCACCCATATTACTAAGAAAAAAAGATAATTACTTAATTCATTGTAGACATCCCTAGTTCTGAGAAACAACTCAAATTTGTTCCAAAACCGAAATGATGTTCAAGACACCTTCATTTCATTGTCTCTCAATGAAAAGGTCTTTTGTTTTTTGAAGTCTTGCAAGTGTGTTATTGTGCCTTTTGTCTTCAAAGGTCCCTACTGTTCCAAGAAGTCCTTTGAAAAAATCTCGAGGTCCCGACGTCTTTGTCTGTGGTGTCTGATCTTTTTTCTTTCGTAATTCGGAAACAACATTTAAACGAAAGACATTAGGTGCCAAAGTAGTTCTTTTATACATTTTTTAGAATTCTCTAATTGCAGTCCTTTCTCGTTATTCTTTTCATTATTACAATTTGTTGTTCAAATTCCCTTTTGTACTTTTGTTACATTGAAAATCCACGTGCAGTATGTAGGAAACTCTTACTTAATTTGTTATTGTTAATTTATTGCACTGTTTTTTGTTATGTTTGTATGACAACTTTGGACTTTTTAAATATTTCAATAGATCTCGAATCTAAAAACCGATTGCCCATTTTGTTTTTGGCACTCGGCTTTTTCATTATTTTTGGAAAACTGAATAGATCACCTTGTGATTATTTTTTTGTAAACTGTGATAGACTTTTTTTTTAGTTATATAATTTTTTATTTCATTTCTAAAGTTAAATTTTTATTTTATGTGCGAAGAAAGTTTCACGATTTATTCAAATTGATAAAATAGAAAATTCAAATGACTTATTTAATTTTCACTTAAACCTCATCTTATTATTTTAGAAACTTTTCCAATCTTTATCTTTCAGCTTAAAAAAAGGGCAAATTCAAAACTTGTCCACATATGTAGCACAAGTTCAAATCTTGTCTGCTCAAAGGGCAATTGGGTATCTTGGTATGATTGGGATCTGCTGTCAAAAGGGTTCAAATCCGTTTATCAATTGGATATTTGGATTTTCATATCTACCGATGCAGTCTTAGCCTGATTACAAAGTAATTTTTGGCTACTAATAGATCTATTTTTGGGTGAACACTCAATCCCATAAGGACAAAGTTTATAATCTGAAATTTGTTAGTAATAATATTTGCCTGATAAAATCCGCTTTAGGGGGAAATCGATACTCAATAGAAAGAATGTTTGCCAGTTCAAAAAAAGTTAGCATTTGCAACCCTGCGGGTTGGATGGACCTTCAAAAAAGGAGACTGAGTGAATACCTAGTTGGCAAAGAGCACACGCCAAGTCGTGCGGATACAAATCACGCTCGACAAAGTTTAACTTCAGTGTTCTACTTCATATCTATCATCAAATTGCGCCGTTATGCAATTATTAAATATGCAATGTGCACAACACAGTTCTTGGGTTTGACAAGGAACGGGTATTTACAGTTCTAAATAAAATTCGACAATTTAAATATTTTCCAGACTTAGTTCTAAATTCTTAGGTTAAATTTATTCGTGTATTTATGTACAGTTTAACATTTGATACAAACTATTTACATAATATAATTATAATACACAATTTTAACACTGTGGAACGCGACAGATTTCCATTTTGTTTGTTTGTTCATGACAACTCTTGAACGATTAGTGCGACTTTTGTTGAAATTTGGCAAACAAGTTCAACTAATTCAAAAGGAAATTTGCTCATTAAAATCGAACCTTTGTGCCCCTCCTGGAGTAAGTTCTAGAGTTTACTAAATCAATAGAAGACACTACCTTTGTACAAGCACAACCGAGACCTTGATATCCCTATATTTTCCCATTTCTAATGTTTGATCAGCTCAATTAGATCATGGGCTCAAAATCCGATACGATTAAGTACTTCAAAGTCCTGATATTCCCTAATAATTCCATCGTTTTAATCGAAGTAGGTACCTCAATCAGGAATATTTACTAATGATTCGATCGACTTGATGAAGATGTAGAAGACTTGCTCGGTTTTCTTTTACTCAGCGAAGGT
>NW_007386560.1:0-2496 GCF_000475195.1 Diaphorina citri
AAACATTACATTTTAGCCAGCGGCTTTAGAACGTTAATGCCGGTGCCCGGTAAATCACTGAAGTTGAGCAACGCCGTGCTGTGGATGGGTGACCAATTAGGTCGGTGATTGTTTGGATCATTCGAGGTGGACAAAGCATCGGGTTGGTCGAACCAAAAAATCTAACGGGAAAAATTTCCTTTGTGTGATGAAAGTATGCCAAATTTCATCACAGTCGGAATAACCGTTCGAAAGTAATAATAATAATAAGGTTTATTCAGTTTCTTCACAAATTTCATCGTGTTCCTATATAAGTACATAATGATGAAACAAACTAACAGAAAGACCGATAGATAAGGTAAAAGCACACTACCATCACCCATCACGTCACGTCACTTCACGTCACGTGAAGTCATGGGGAGTCAGAAAGATGTAGTTCAAAGTTTTCCCATACTTACTTACTTTCCGTGTATATACACTTGATTTCTCCAATGCTTCGCTGCAGCTATTGCACGTTCATTTGCGTCAAGAAGTTTCCCCATAATATTGTTATGTAGGTAATTTCATTCAGCCATCACACCACACTACCAACACGTGACGTGGTGGTAGTGTATTTCTACCTATAGACTTGAAAGCTCGAAAATTTTCACTCGCTTCGTTCGTTCATTCGAGTGTCAGACTGTGACATTGACATCATTCTCTAAATATCTAACCCTACCAATGTAGGCGTCTAGTTGAGGTTTAATTTGTTCTTTGAAACTCCCCAATAGTACCCACAACCCCATTCGTATGTCTCTGACTTCAGAAGGTTTTCGGCACACTCAAATATACATACTTCTGCAATCTATATAAGCATTATACTTCTACATAATCATATTACCCTCCTTTTTCCTTTGATATATGAAATGCCTTTGATTTTCCGCGGTCGGGCTGTCTCGTTTAGAATAGATTTGCTGTTCCGATGCTCTTACTTTGATATATGAAATGCCTTTGATTTTCCGCGGTCGGGCTGTCTCGTTTTGAATAGATTTGCTGTTCCGATGCTCTTATGATGTGTCTGGTGATACGAAGGTTTCCCAAGCTTTGATCTTTGGTGTTGTGGAACACGGTTTTCTATTCATATGTTTTAGTGCTCCACTTTAAGGGGTCGGAGTTTCTGGTGAAGGATTAAATTGGGCATCATGCTGAAATTGCTGAGTTATGATGCTCTTGCGTGATGTGTCTGGTGATACGAAGGTTTCCCAAGCTTTGATCTTTGGTGTTATGGAACACGGTTTTCTATTCATATGTTTTAGTGCTCCACTTTAAGGGGTCGGAGTTTCTGGTGAAGGATTAATTGGGCATCATGGTGAAATTGCTGAGGTATAAGATCTGTTATGGAAAGATGGAAAGACGTTCTTGCTTTTGCCTTGTGCTTGCGTTAGGTTTGCGTACCTTATGATTTTGTTCAATATTCTGACTGAACGACGACATACATTTCACTACAGTACCTACTTCCTGATCATATTTTGTAGTTTTTGCCCTACAATTACCTGAAAACGGCTACTTACATGGTCTGTTTCGTATATCTCTGATTAGTGCTGCCAAACTATCTTGACTTGGCGGGGCGTAGGTCTGCGGCGCGGCGCTTTAGTGATGATAGTCTTTTACATAGTTACAGTTCCCTCTGTCAAAACTCATAAAAAAAAATCCTGTAAGACGCAAGGTTCACACTGTATATAATCTATGAGAGATTTTATGTCACCCTTTATTTTATTCAAAAACAGGTTCTTGTTCTTCTCTTGTACACCCGTACTACTGCTTCATTGATATACCTGCCCCCCTTCTTACACCGATATTACACTGTTCCTATTGAGTTCTCTCATTCATATGAGAGATTCTCGGCCCGCTGCTCTCGCCAACGTTCATATCACGTTGAATACACCAGTTCTCGTCCGATCACTGAAGTTAAGCAACGTTGAGCGTGGATAGTACTTGATACACCAGTTCTCGTCCGATCACTGAAGTTAAGCAACGTTGAGCGTGGATAGTACTTGGATGCAATAGTACACAGACTGATCGTATGTTCGTATGGTATCACATTGGTATCAAGATGAGTCATCCAGTCACATAGTTCTTCTTATTTATTACGCTATATTT
The DNA here is from genome assembly GCF_000475195.1 of Diaphorina citri. NCBI lineage: Eukaryota > Metazoa > Arthropoda > Insecta > Hemiptera > Psyllidae > Diaphorina > Diaphorina citri. Next base: position 2,119 of record NW_007386560.1, read on the forward strand.
TTACCCTCGCTCTCGCAAACGTTCATATCACGTTGAATACACCAGTTCTCGTCCGATCACTGAAGTTAAGCAACGTTGAGCGTGGATAGTACTTGGATGGGTGACCGCTTGGGAACACCACGTAACGTTGGCTTCCTTTTTTGTTGTTATTTTCCTCTCTCTCTCTTTCTTTCTTCGACTTACAATCTTTCAGAGTTGGAGTATTATTTATATTGTCCATAAGAGTAAATCTCAACAGTTTTTTTTTATCGTTATTGTCAAAATTTTTGACCAATAGGTATTAGATTACCTCTGTCTGTGTAATTACCTATGTATTCTCTATTTTCTAGGTGCAATGTGACAACTCTCAATGAAAAAACATCGGTTCCTCGTCTCAAA
>NW_007386561.1:0-2495 GCF_000475195.1 Diaphorina citri
GATTTCATTTAAATATTGACGTGATGTTGATTTTATTTTGAAAAATGTAATTTTGTCTCCTATTGAGTTTTACTAGGGTCCCAGCTCTTTCATTTCAGCAATTCAGCACTAGTGTTATTTTCGTTCATTCATAAACTCTTCCTAATGTACATAGTTATTTTCCCTTCAACACTTTACTGTGTTCGTAGCATGCCTATCCCATAATATGTATCATCAAATAAACTAAAAGGGACAAAATATCTACTCTTCTCACAAAAAAAAGAAGACGAAAAAAGAGGTTTGATAGAGGGAACTGTGACTGCTAAGGTCTTATCGTCCCGAACGCTAAGAGGGAAGGTAGATAGCCGTTCTGAGAACGAACCTTTACATTTTCTTTTCTATTTCCTCTCACAGGTAAGGAGACTGTCTGGTCTCAGGACAGGGCTGTTGTGAGACTCAAGCTAGTCAACTGCATCAAACTGAACCGGCAATATCACGCTACTTATCAGATGGTGAAGGAACATAACTTTATTCCCAATGCTGAGCAGTTCTCCTTCTCTGAGAACTATGTGTTTGGGAAGTTCGATGTGTTTTGTGAGAGACTGAGCAAGATCATTGCCATGTTTGATTTATAAATAAAACAGCTACTTTAAAAAAAAAATATGTATCTATTAAAAAAAATAAAGAATAAAATAAATAAATACCTAACATAAATAATATTCATCCTTAATATTTTTTTTCAGAGTGCATGATATCTACACGAACCGAATTCTGCAAGTCCTCGCGTCAATGCAAACCGTTAGTCTGCACGTGTTGCCAGAGCCCCAGGCAGAACCGTGGAGTGTTAAACAGTTCCTGGATAATATAGAACAGGCAGCTCAGAGTGCCGCAGAGGTAAGTTCACTTTGTAAGCCCTAGGTCACGGGTTCACTTCCCGCCGGGTTCGCATTTAATCCTAAACTCATATGGTTTGTTTTCGAAACGGCTTTATTTTTCCTATCTTTGTTTTTCTTTATTCCGGCTTTATTTTTCCTGTCCTCCTTCTCTTTTCCAAGCCCTAGGTCACGGGTTCACTTCCCGCCGGGTTCGCATTTGATCCTAAACTGATATGGTTTGTTTTCGAAACGGCTTTATTTTTCCTATCTTTGTTTTTCTTTATTCCGGCTTTATTTTTCCTGTCCTCCTTCTCTTTTCGATTTCGGACGATAATACCGTTCCCTCTGTAAAAAAAAGTACGAAACCGTACAGTGTAAAGCAAATTTCAGACTTGGATTTAGGATGTTGAAATGCTTAAACTGGTCATGATTTAGCGTTTTGGGGAGCAGCTCATATTTGTAACTTTATTTAGTGCCACAGTCCTAAACAAATTCGTCGCAGCACACAAGGGATCAAGAAGAGACCGCCTTAATATAATATAATAACTTAGCCATTTGGCCCACATGTAGGTACTTAAGTCTCTTTGTTTTTTTTTTCCACTTCCAGGAATTGAACCGGAAGAGTCTAATGGTGGAGGAGGCTGTGGAGGAAGTGTTGGAACTTGTGAAGAAGGAGGCGTCACAGTCCTAAACAAATTCGACGCAGCACACAAGGGATCAAGAAGAGACCGCCTTAACATAATAATAACTTAGCCGTTTAGCCCACATGCAGGAACTTAGGTCTCATTGTTTCTTTTTTCCACTTCCAGGAATTGAACCGGAAGAGTCTAATGGTGGAGGAGGCTGTGGAGGAAGTGTTGGAACTTGTGAAGAAGGAGGCGGAGATTTGGAAAGCCAACAATGCCGATACGGACACATTCTTTGATACCCTGCTGGATGAAACCAGCTCTAATGTGTCCAAACCTTCACAAGGTAAATTAGATCTCTGTGTTGCAAATTAATACATACTTTGAAATTTATTTCTGCTGATGTAATCAGCTTTTGCGACATCTGTTTTTGACTTATCCGAATCATGTTTGTTTGATAGAAGTTTAACGTCACTACGTACATAACTGCTAAAGTCTTTAGTGCCGGGGGTTTTGCCTTCCATTTCGTGGCAAGCTACCCACCTCCTCTCATTGAGACCTCACCCAGTCTGAGTGGGACTGGGAAAAGCCAGGAGCACGCAATTGGTCACTTATCTAAAAGTTGATAAAAAAAACCTAGCTGATAAGTTTTGGATTTGAAGTAAGTTACAAAGCATTGAGCCCATTGAAGTAACTTACAAAGTATTGAGCCCATTGAAGTAAGTTACAAAGTGTTGAGCCCATTGAAGTATGTTACAAAGTATTGAGCCCATTGAAGTAAGTTACAAAGTATTTAGACCATTGAAGTAAGTTACAAAGCATTGAGCCCATTGAAGTAACATTTTTCTTAATTAAATTAATTAATTTCTAATCACAGTTTATGACCTTGCCTTTATGTATATTTCCCAAAACAATTAATTTTATCTCCTCCAGGTATCGAACCCTCTGGTACCCCAACTCAGCAGCAGGACTGGTCCTCCGTGTACGAGTGTTTCGAAAACCCACAGAACCTGCT
>NW_007386562.1:0-2494 GCF_000475195.1 Diaphorina citri
AGTGTCAGTGTGAACCTCGTAGTACGGAGACCAAACAATCGAGGCATATTCGAGAAGAGATCTGACCAAAGCTTTGTATGTGTAGATAGAATGTACCTTGTTTATACTACCAGCATAGGACAGCATTATTATTATTATTATTATTATTTTCTCCCCAGGAGGTGCTTTGTGTATCAGACTGGAGTGGAGAGTTAACCTTCTACAATAACACAGGCCATGTGATATCACCAGAGAGACCTATCAGGGCAGAACTGTTGAGTCTGCAGTATTTCTGCGATGGACATTTCCTTCTTGGTGGAGGTGAGAAGTTTAAAAACATACCTAAACCAAATTTAAACTCATGGGCCAGTGCCCTAAATCACCAAAGTATGGAAAAGTATTTACAATTCCATGTTAAAGGGGAACAACCACACCGCGCTGTTACTATGTATTCCGATCTGAGGATGTTTGATTTGGCTCAGGTAAAAAAGGGCTAGGCTAGGCGTGGATGGTCTGTTTTGTCTTGTAAGTGCTTGGTGGCGGATTCGATTCTCGCACGGGGACTCCTTAACGGGGATAAGGTTCATTCTGGGAATGGCTGCCCCTTCTCTCTTCGATTTCGAGACTAAAGAAAAAAAAAATCCCTGAATTAGGTAAATTTCGCAGTCGAAATACGAATGCAAAATATTCGGTGACCCAAAATCTAATCATCAAGTTTCATAAAACTGAGTGTCACCAGTGTGCATTGGTCTGTGTTAACTTACGTGTTTCGTGAAACTCGTTTCACCAGTATGCATTCCGCCAAAGGATTGAAATTTTCTCCAAATTTCGTCAAAATCGAACAAACCTTTCGAGAGTTATGGCGAAACATAGAATATCCTAAAAGGACCTATCAGCTTCGTGACAGGATTAATATCTATCCTCTATTACTATTTCAGGAATATCTGGGCGCAGAAAGCAAGAACGTAGATCAAAAGTTGCTACTCAAGAAGAAAGCAGAATGGGCTGAACATATAAATGAGCCCAAGACTGCAGCGGACATGTACCTATCAGCAGGAGAAATAGTCAAAGTTATTGAGATATACGCCCAGCAAGGATGGCATGAGAAGTGAGTCTATTTTTGCCCCGTCATTTCAAGTGACTCTGTGGCGCAACGGTAGCGCGTCTGACTCCAGATCAGAAGGTTGCGTGTTCAAATCACGTCAGGGTCAAATTATTTTGTCCGATTTTTCTTTTTTCTTTGTCAATGATGAGGTTTTCCGTGTTTAATTCCCTTTTTGAAAAGAATACTTCGTGAACATTTTCCTATGTTAACCTGTCCAGTCTAACCATTATCACTTTTTTTACTTTCCTTATTTTATTGTTATAATTTTTTTTTTTTAGAGGGAACTGTAACTGCGGAAGTCTTATCTTCCCGCAATTGAAGAGAGGAGGACGACATGGTAGCAGAAATATATCTAGCCGTTCCGAGAACGAAACTTTATCATTGTAGGATCTCGGCCGGGAATTGAATTACAATCCAGGCGCGCTCCGAGCTAACTAGGCTGACAGATCCATATTTTATATTATAATAACTCTTTGACACTTTGCAAAATACAAAATAACAACAGGGCGTGATTATTGCCTGAAGCAATCTCTGCCATAAAACCCTTCTATCACCACCTCCAGGTATTATGAACATGAAAACCAAACAATACCACGACGATGAACATCTTCTCATCATCTGCTACTCCTGTTCTACCCATGTTCCTCTCAATTCTTCCGTCAACGCATGTCTCAACTGCAAGCAGAGCTTTGTCTATTCCTTCTGTACGTTTGAAGTGCTCCCCCTAGTAGAGTTCCAAGTGAAGAAGAGTGATGGAACCCCAAGATCTCTAGGGATGGAACCCCGAGAAGAGTGGACTCAGATTGAGGATAATTATGAGGCACTTCAGATACAACCGCTGAGTGATCCGTTTATTGTAAGTAAACACTTTGCTGTAAGCGCTAGGTCGCGTGTTCGATTCTCGCCAGAGGCAAACTTTTCCTGAACTGATGAGGTGGATCTCTAGAGATGGAACCCCGAGAAGAGTGGACACAGATTGAGGATAATTATGAGGCACTGCAGATTCAACCACTGAGTGATCCGTTTATTGTAAGTAAACACTTTGCTGTAAGCGCTAGGTCGCGTGTTTGATTCTCGCCAGGGGCAAACTTTTCCTGAACTGATGAGGTTTGTTCTCAGATCGGCTGGCACTGGCTTTCTCCTGGCCCTGAAGAAATGCACTGTAGTACCGGGGTGGGCATTTCAGACGAATTTTCTGTCAAAATAAATAAATAAATGGCTTTCTCCTATTCTCTCTTTCCTCTCTTCGATCAAGGGACAATAAGACCTCAAACCTCTTAGAAAAAAAGGAAGATGTTTGATAGAGGGAACTCTAAGAACGGAGGTCTTATTGTCCCGAAATAGAACAGCCTGTCTTCCCCTTACCAGTCTGAAAACGAACCTGTTCAGAATAAAGTTCGTCCCGAGTGG
>NW_007386563.1:0-2493 GCF_000475195.1 Diaphorina citri
ACATAGCCCGGATGCGTTACAGCCAGAATCTGCCAGTTCTTCAGCAACGTCGTCCACGGTTGAAACAGCCTGCAACAGACAAGAGAAATACAGATTGTAACAGAGAAGAGAAAAACAGATTTTTCAAGAGGTTTGACAGATGGAACTGTAACAGCTAAGGTCTTATCGTCCCGAAATCGAAGAAACACAGGATGGGAGAAAGCCATCCGTTCCGAGAATGAACATTAACGCAAGAGAGCAACAGATTGTAACAAAGAAGAGAAAAACAGATTTTTTAAATAGGTTTGACAGAGGGAACTGTAACAGCTAAGGTCTTATCGTCCCGAAATCGAAGAAACACAGGATGGGAGAAAGCCATCCGTTCCGAGAATGAACATTAACTCTTCAGGATGAAATCCGCCCCGGGCGGGAATCGAACCCGCGGTCTAGCGCTTACAAGGCAGACGAGCTACCACCTATGCTAACCAGGCTGGCGACAAGAGAGAAACAGATGTAGCATACTCAAAAATGTCCCACAAGATCCTAGATACATGCAGAGCCCTAAAGATTCTAAAAAGAGAAAAACCACGTTTTAAAATGGAAATATTCTCAAATTTATTTATTGACTCTTTCGAAAATTTCATGGATCGCAAACTTTCTAAAAGGGAGCTTTTTTCACACCTGAATACCTGTAGGTAGCTCAATTGAGAGGTAGCTAAAACCATCAATCAATCATCTGTCAATCTATTTAGAGCTCGAAATTTCAAACAGCCGATAAACCGATAATACCTCACTTTTTTAATTTTTTTTTTTTTTTTTTTTTTTTTTTAAAAAACTTTTTTTCCTTACTTCTTTTTTTATCATGTGGGTACCTATATTTTTCTTTCAAATTGGTGATGAAATGACAAGTACCTACATAGATACATATATGGATACGGAATGAGATGAAGAAGAAATAGGAGGAGGAGCAGAAGGAGGAAAAGGGGAAGAGGGAGAAGAGGATACGGATGAAAGGAGGGAGGGATAGGCGGAGGGAGACTCAAGAGAGGAAAAATAAAAATGAAAAAAATGAGGCACAAAACGAAGTGGTGAAGGAAGAAATTAAACGCAATTCCCGAAATTGAAGTTCTTTTATTATTCAGCGAGAAAAAGAAAATTATTTATCTTTTATTTAGCTGAGGAGGAGGAGGAGGAGGAGGAGGCAGGAAGATGAGAAGGAGGAGGAAAAAAGACGAAAAACAGGATGAGAAGGAGGAGGACAACGAAAAAGAGGAGAAGGATGAGGAAGGAAGGAAGACGAAAAAGAGAAGAAGGAGGAAAGAAGGAAGACAAAAAGAGGAAGAGGAGAAGAGGCGAGAAAAAAAACGAAAAAAAGTCCAAGAACGACGAAAAAGCGAGAAACCTTCGAGCAAATAAGACAAGCGAAGGAGATACGAAAAGGAGACGAGGAAGAGAAGACCAGTAGAACAAGAAATGAAGAAGATAGAAATGAAAATAAATGTGCCGAAGAGAAGCGTTTTCATTATCGTAATGGAGGCAAATGGTAAATAGATTAGGAGTGGAGAGGAATGGAGATTAAAGAGGAGGAGAAGGACTGTGAAGATGATTACAAGGAATAGAGACAGGGTGGTGACGAAAGAAGACGTAAGACGTTCCTTAAAGTTCTCTTTGGAGAGGGAGACTTTATGGAGGGGGTGAGCTAAATAAACAATAGGCGGTGGCCCTTAACTACAGGGGTGAAATAAATAAATAAAATAACAACTAAACAAGTCTCCCTCTAACTGAGAATGCTTGGAAACGGGGGACGAAATTATTATAATTTTATCAAAATTTTCCAAAACGAGCTTACAAAAGCTCAAAAAAAAAAAGAAAAAAATCGGAAAAAGAACATACCCATTTTTCATTTCTTTAAAACACTTTTGAAACGAGGCTTTGAATAAGAAATGCCTCCCTATAGCTCAATTTGAAGTCGATTTCATTTTCGCTCTTCATTGCTATTTTCGTTTATCCCCCATCCCGTCCGCTAGTTCTTATTTTAATTTCCCGTTAAAATAAATTTATTTGTCATAAAGAGGAGAGGGGGTTTGTTAGGATATGTAAATTTATCAATTTTGAACAGATATCGGGAATATTTTCTTATTCATTTTGAGTTTTTGAGCCATGAAGTCATTACTAAGGGAATCTTTTGATTTTTCAAGGGCTTAATCGAAAGATTCTCTTAGGAAGCTCTTCCACCCAACCAAAAAAAGATAAAATATGTTCCCCGTGGTTGGTATCCGGATGGCCTACCATCTGAGCAAGCGCTAGCTGTTGTCTTTTCCCGACTCCATTCAGGCTGGGTAAGGTTAATGTGAGGAGGAGGCGGGTGGGCTTTCGCACAGCACCGCTCGCCGAATGGAGCCCCCGTCACTAAACTTTTTAGCCCCACAGATTCGCAATTTTTTATACAGTGACGTTAAATCCCTAAAACATTCAAACAAATTCTATATACACCCCGTATAACTATTCACTTTG
>NW_007386564.1:0-1244 GCF_000475195.1 Diaphorina citri
AAAAGGAAAAGAGACAATAAGTGGAGGATAGCCAAGAGAAGAGGAAAGGGGAGAGGGGGAGAAAGAGATATTAAGGAGACAAAAAATGGGAAATAGAAGATTAGGAGGAATGTGGGGGGAGAGAGAGAGAAATAGGGAAGGAAATGTGATTCAGACATGAGGGTTAGAAAGAGGGAGGAAGACTTGGAACTCTAGGAAGCGAAAGTCGGAAGTACAGAGAGAGAGAGAAAGAGAGAGTGAAAGAGAGAGAGACAAAGAGAAAAAGCATGAGATTGTGACTATTGTAAAAAGAGAAGGATAGGTATAGCAGAGAGAAAGAGAGGGAAGATTAATAAAGGGAAAGAGAATGAGAAAGACAAGGGACCAAACACAATTAAACAAAGGAGAAAATGGTTTTATTTCCGCTCTCACTCTTCTTTCTCACTCTCTCACTCCTTCCCTACTCTTCTCTCTCTCCCTCTTGCAATTCTTCTATCTCTCTATCCTTGTTTCTCTTTTATTTACTCGAGAGAAAAGAAAAAAAAAATGTCACAATCCAATCAGTGTTGGGTACATGCCGGCTTTCCATTAAAGTGCGAGAGAGAGAGGAGAGAGATAGAGAGAGAGAGGGAGATAAAGAAGGTGACAGCTTTGTCAATGTAATTTCTTTCTTTTATTTTCTATTTTTTAACCAACTTTGAAAGCTCTCTGTCCCTCTCTTTCCATTTTTTTCTCTTTCTCTCTCTCACTCTCTCTCTCTCTCTCTCTCTCTTTCTCACACTCTCACTCTCTCTCTCTTTCTCACACACACTCTCTCACTCTCTCTCTTTCTCACACACACTCTCTCACTCTCTCCCTATTTTTCTTTCTCCCTTTCCCTCACTCCTTCGCTTTCTTTTATTTAAAAGTCAGACCTTTTACACCTGAGGTCTCTCTCTCTCTCTCTCTCTCTCTCTCCTTCTTTCCCTCTCTTTCTTTCCCTCTCTCTCTCTATTTTCTTTCTCTTTTCTAACTCCTTATCTTTGTCTGTTTATCTTTTCTTTAAAACTTTTTTGAACAAAAGGTTCTTCAAAATTAAAAGAGGGAGAGAGATAAATAAAGAGAGAGAGAGAGAGAGGGGGAGGGAGACATAAAGAGAGCGGGAGAGGGAGGAAGAGAGAGACTATGAAACAAAGGAGTCCTAGAAAAAGAAAGAAGGCTGAAAGAAGAAAATGAGAAAGAGAGAGAGAGAGAAAGAGAGAGAGAGAGAAAGAGAGAGAGAGAGA